>NW_007577858.1:0-18181 GCF_000690725.1 Stegastes partitus | reverse complement strand
AAATCAAATCATAGTTTACATTTTTTAGATTAGCTGAGCCACGACATCACATACACACACATATCAGTACAGTCCTGTGTATCACTGCCCTGGGCTTAGAAATCACTGTATGTCTGCCATGGATCACACATCACCAGATTTCTGGGGTCCTTTTTGTTTTTTAATGCTCTCACGCATTTTTAATACACTTGCACACGTACTGTATGAAAAAGGCAGCCTTCAGTAAGTGCCTTTTCATGTCAACAGCCCCCCACTTCTAAGTGTCAGTCACTCTCTCTGTATTTGTGTGATATTTCGCTCTTTCTCTCTCGGATGTCTGTTCTCTGGAAGACACACACTCACAGTGAAGAGCGCCCATCAGCCGCTGGCCTCGGGCATTATTTTGACATGAGAAAGTCATCCTGTCAGTTTATAAAGGGCACTTACTGTCCCCTGTTTCCTCCAACAGGCTATTAACCTTTTGCCAATGCTGCCACTGAGAGTAAGTTTGCTCCGAGTTGATCTGCCTCGATCAAACTAATAAACTTATAGCGCAGTCTGTTCACAACTCCAACCACGACAACAACAACAACAAAACAGTCTTTTGTCAAACTGGCCTCCCTCTTGTCACAGAAACAAAGATCAGACTCTGACATGGCACCCTGGTGTGGCAACAGTGAAACAAACCCCCTGTGTTTTGTCCTGTTGCTCTGTCTCCGCTGGTATTTCCACTGGTAATAATATCTCTGCCTGAAAATAGCTCCTGCTGTCAGAGGCCATGCTGTGTGTGTCACAGTCCTCAGCAGGGGAGGGTTGAGGTGAACTGTGACACAAGTGGACCACATTCCCAGGCCTTGTCTTTCACTCTCTGACTGTCTTTCTGTTCATCTACGGCTGTCAGCCCGACTGCCAGCGTGTGGGAGCTCGCTTGCGGAGACGGGATTGCTGCTTAGCAAGCCAGCCGCAGTCGGAGACAAAGACAAACAGCAGGGAGACAGAACGAAGAAAGTCGGAAGAAAGCGGAGTTTGAAGAAGAAAAAAAAAAAAGAACAAGAAGAACAGGAAAAGTGTGTGTAAGGCCAAGGTTAAACGGGTGTATTTTGCTGTTGCTGAATCATGGTGAAGTGTCTGATCCGGATCCAGACCAAGGTGAACGTTCACCTGCGTATGATCAACCATTGCTACCGGGATGTCAAGGTGCGTGTGCTGTCTCTGGGACCCAGGCTCTTGGGTAAGGCTCTGGGGGTCCTACCGCTCTTCCCTGCCCTCCCTGGGGGATCTTCCACCTCAGGTTCCAGTCCTGGGTCTGGACAAAGCTCCAGGACTCCTTCCAGGCTAGCTGTCCCTCCTCACTTCCATGGCTGCAGCCCACCAGCTGGCCGTGCAGGTAAAACCCAAGGCTGGTTTTGTCGTATGGGATTATGGAGTGCTGGATTTTTGGTGGTACAGTGGACACCACACTTGAATAGAGAAGACAGTTTTCAAGCTGGACGAAGAAATACGTGCATGATTCTCTGATATCAAAACTCAAATAAACATCACATCATTGTGGGAAGACGTTGAAGTCTGCTGGTTATCAAAGTTTTAAAGTCAGCTATGAAACAGTAATGCCTGAGCTGAGTTCTTAGAGAGTGTGTTCTTGTGTTTCATGTTTATTTAGGGTTACATTTGCCACTTGGAAGTGTTTCGTTCAGGCATGACTGCATGATGGGAGGAGGGGATCAGTTAGCACAGCTCGCTGTCAAAAACAGATCAGACTTCCCTTCTGTTTGTGTGAGAATCAGAAATGTGGGCACGGTTCAGCAGAGCTCAGTGTACCTGAATATACTGGCAGCCCTCAATGCAAGGCGCGAAAGAGGCTGAGGGAATTTTAGCTTCAGAACTAATTAATGATGAACTGATGAACATAATTTCCCTTCAGACTTCCTCTATTAAGGGCTTTAAGGGACACATTTTATATACTTAGATTTGCATCAGTGACTAGCAGACATGATGAGCATCTTAAGTCTTCTATTTGATGTATACTGCAACTCGCTACAAGGCTGATGGTAAGCAATAATCTTAGGAATCACTAACTGGTCATACATTAAAAATTGTGCTTATGCCAACTACATTTGTCATTTTTCATCACAAAACTATGCAGCTGTTACTTCCATTGTTACCACATCAGTGTGTGCAAACAACTCGGTAGTTACTTTTAATAAGAACTGTCTTCATTTCTGTTTGCAGAACAGAAAATAGAATAGAAAATTATTAGTATTGTGAATAATAATGCTGTGAATTGCAATAATAGAGAAAAACCAAACATTTCAAGAGATTTTTTTTCATGGTTTACTGACACTAAATCTCAATGTGCAGGATGTTACAATATATAAAGCTAGTCTGTACTTTAAACCCAGTTAGAGCAGCTTCATCTGCTTCTACAGACTTTTTCAGGTACATGTGTATTTTTTCCTGATTAATTGGGTTTCAAAGTTTTCTCTTCACCGCACTTTGTATGAGTGATCAATAAAAACTAACTATTGGATGATTTTTGAATGCCATTTGCAGTTTATTTTTAGTGAACAGCAGTCTGTGCAGAGACTGCATCAACGTGATAACACTTTAGTACAGTTTGGTCTGCGTTCCAGGTACTGTACCTGTGTGGGAGTGAAGAGACTGAGCCTGGATTGTGTTTATCACAGTGTTTACACAAAATACTTTTTATTTTTTAAAATGTTACCAGATTTTTTTTTTGTAGTTCAAAACCAAACTTTTTTCCCTTCTGAGATGAAAGTTACAAAACATGAAGTCATGTCAGGATCTCTCTTTAAATGCAGCAGGGAGCCCCATGATACCTCCCAGTTACTGAATAATGCATCTTCCTGATGAACCGCCGTCCTCTGCTGTGTGTTTTCAGGGTTGGAGTCTCTTCGAGACAGTGCCCACTCGACGCCTGTGCGCTCCGTCTCCCATGGCGACTCCTTCATGTCTTCTCGAGGCCAGATGGTGGATGGCAGCGAGGCGAGCACGTCAGCAGTCATCTCCGACGAGGCCTACAGCCCCTCAGACAGCGTGCTGCCTACACCAGTGGCAGAACACGGGATGGAACCTTTGGCCCGTCACCTCAACGGCGCTCCCTGCAGCATCGACGAGGAGAAGGATTCAGAGGCGGGGACGTCGAAGGAGGGGCAGGCGGCTGAGTTTGGGCCTGGCAGGAGAGCATTGCGTATGGTCCGGAGCCGGCCGTCACCACCCAGCGACGTAGAGGAGCTCAACAAGTTCATCCTGAGCGTGTTGCGTCTGTTCCTGGTCACCATCGGACTGCTGTTCGCCCTGCTGCTGCTCCTCATCATGCTGACAGAATCAGACCTGGACATTGCCTTCCTGAGAGACATCCGCAAGACGCCCGAATTCCAGCAGTTCCACTTTGAATACTTCTGCCCTCTGCGGCGCTGGTTTGCCTGTAAGTTACGATGGATGGGAGGTTTCCTCGTCAGTAAGTGAGGCCAAGTGAAAAACTGAAGAAGAGACTAAATGACTCAACACAGGCTTCCGCTGATGGAAATGGGACACGTACAACAAACAGGTCAGGAAATGAGGAGGGAAAAGGAAAAAAAGATGACAGCCCTGTTCCTAATACGAGCTTCTCCCAGGAAGGAGGTTCTGTCACAAGCCACGGACCGTCCCCTGAAGAGCCTTGTTTATTATGTTTGACCATCACTACGAGGAAAGGAAATCACATTTTACTTTAGAAATTCAGGTCATCTCAAGGTATTTTATTTTTACACAAAGTCACGGTGACAGGGTTTAATTTAAACGCTGAACCAGGTCTGACAGACACTCACTTATTCAACCACAGATAATAGTTGCCTTTATTTTTGTATTAATTTATATGTTGTAACATTACTGTAAGACGGAACGACCTGAAGTGTTGGGGTGCGCGTTGCAAGACCTGAAAGTTTGAGTAAAGTTTTGAGAGAAGAAAAGATGGGGGCCAGTCTAGCTCGTCAAGTTGTACGTCGACGGCAACAACGTTCACGATAATTAGAAGTCGCCGTGGTCGCTGTTTTGAGATGGACCAGTGTCAAGGGGGGGGGTTAGTTAGAGAAAGTGTGAAATGGAAAAATAAGCAGCACTTATTGAATGTAGATGAGTTCTGAGTCTGGAATGTTATCGCTCGTTTTATACAATTCTTAGGCAGATACAAATACACTTTACACACCTTCCTGAATTCTCCAGATGTGCTACACAAACGCCACATCTCGCGTACGGAATTTAAACTAAAACTTAGCTGCAGTAGCTATTTGAAACAGCTGTGATGTGGGTGCTGCCCTGTCAGCAGGCTCGAATGAATATTTTTGTAGTAAGTGTGACATTGTTCGTGGTCAGACATCTGTTAAGTGTGCTCACATGGCCATTTTTTTTTTTTTTTTTTTTTTGTCCAGACACTAGAGGACTAACAAAGTTTTACCGTCCGACGACTATAAATTAAGCCTTCGTAAGGATATAAGTAAGTAATGGAGGTTATAGGTTTCATTTTTAATTAAATAGCAGCCAAATAACGCTAATAACTACAATCAACTTCTGTGTGTGAGGAACAGTTGTCACTTTGCCGTAGTTACTTTTACAGTAGATGTAAAGGTGATGGGACTATGTGAGCTAGCACTGTAGTAATAGACAAGTGTTTGGTTAGATCTTTGACTCCCAACAATCTGTAGAAGGAGTTCATCTTGATGTGCAATACTGTTAATATAAAAACAACCACAGACCTTTCCGTGAAGGGAAATTTGACCTTGTTTTTCCTTTGTAAAGTGCAGCATTAGTGTTATTTTCCCCTCAGTATATAGTTAAGAGTTTGGTTTTAGTTCAAGAGCCCATGTTGAGTGAAGGTCATTTAACTTTATTTAGCCCTGCTGTGTTCGAATTTCTGCATTTCTCTGTAAAGGCTATTTAGATCATGTTTCCATTTTTGTACAAACTGCTGTCTTGGTAACACATTGAGATTTCCTCACAGTGACTTTTAATGTACTTGAAGCATCTTTGTTTTTACAGTGAATATACGGATTTCAGCCCTGCACTCACTTACAGGAGAGCCTAAGATAAGTCATGTTTACGTCCTACTGCAATCTTCATCATCACGCCTACCAAAGAAACCTCTGTTGTCTCATACGTCTGTCTGCGTCAACAGATGGAAACTAACAGTCTGCTGTCCTTCTCCAGCCTTATTATGATATTTCACAGGTTAGCCTACAGTGTGTCTTTACAGCCCAGAGCAACAGAGTTATTTCAAACCATAAAGTCAGTTTTGACGGTTAAGTATTTGTCCTCTCTTCAAGCCTAAAGGCGGTTGTTTAGGTTATATGTACATGTATGTGCTGTACGCAGCGATTATACAACACTATATCTAAACGAATGGATGTATTATTTATGCAAAGGGAGGAATGGTTTAGGATGGTGATTGGCTGATGGATTTAGGTTACGCAGGTGCCTATAAATAGTTTGAAAAGTTACTGTATTCATATTCAAATCTTTCCTACAATAAAAGAAATCCACAGGTTGGAAGTCAACGCAAAATGCATCACTTCGACAGTCCCTGTAGTGTTAAATATCCAGCTTTAAACGCCAGTTTTATCTTTGCACATGATAAAAATCAACACAAGTATTACTAACCCTCAGTTTTGGTTTGTTTTTGTTTTAGTTTGAAGTTGGATGAGTAACTGAAATATTGACTGATATATTTATATTTAATAAACAAAAGCACTCATGTTTCGGGGTTGGCTTTCAGACTTGATAATTTACTTATATTTTTGCTTTAATTCAGATGGTGCTCAGGGGTTTTTGATTGATGTTTGGTTTGGTTGTGATCATGTTTGATCATGTATGGGGGGAAAAAAAACGGCCAGTCAAGGCAGAGATTTTGCTTTTTTTTTTTTTAGCTACTTTTCTGTTAATGTGTATGAAAAAAAAAATTACAACATAATCTGAGCAATAAACATTACAGATTATGTAATGAATATTAACCACCATGAACTGCAAACTAATGTCCGTCTGTGTCTCCTAGACGTACAAATTGTCTTTTAAATCCTCTCGGAAGGTAGATCAGCCTGTAGATGCATGTGTGAGAGGAGCCGTGGCCACTGTTCCTGACTACCCACAATGCTAGATAATGCTCTGTGGTACAAAGAAACTTCTCCAGAATATCTATTGTCAGAAAAAGTTCCTGTAATTCTTGTTTGCTTGACTGATTTTATAGAAACTGATTAGATGAAAGTTTTCTTGTCAAAGTCTGTGTAAAAGAACTGAACACCTCTGACAGTACACCCAAGTTTCATGACAATTGAAGTGGAACAGATCTATTTTTTTCGCCAATTTAAAACAGCAGAAGTAGCATTTTCAACTACCTGAACCTTTCTTTGTGCAATGCAGTTCAATACACTGATGTTATTTTTAATTGCCTAAATCTGTTTCAGATGACTTGAACTGGCAAAGTGACAAAGAGAGGTGACAGTTCCACTGACAGGCAACTCTTGTTTTCATTTAACTGAATCATGTAAACAGGAATAAGGCCTCAGACATGGTCTTACTGTAAGCTTCCTTCCTGTACCATGGCCCTGCACATGGAAATGTCTCTGTAAGCATGTGTTCTGCATTTATTACCTCCAAACAAGACTGCTTAATTCCAATCACTGACTGAAGACTGGTGTAATCTATTTACGAATAAATATTATCTATTCTTGACATGTGGCAGCTAGTCTGGCTACAAATTCAATTATGGATTCACAGAAGAAGCAAACAAGGGTATTAAGCTTAATAAAACAGTCAAAAGTGAAATCAAAATCCTTTTTTTTTTTTAGTGTAGTCAATCCTAACACTTGCGATTCTTTTATGTGACACTACTGCCATCTTCAGGTGACTGCGACACTACTGCTGCTGAGATGAACACCATTCACACTCAGAATGTTTAATATTAAAATATCTATTTATTCTGTTTGCTTCAGTAGGCACAAAAACAAAACAATACTAATAAAAAAATAAAAATGAACACAACTTTTCAACGGGCACTTTTCCCAACCCAAACACCTCGGCCTTTCCACTGTGCCACAAACAACACAAACTAAACATACTGTAGAAATTGCCTGGGTTCTACATGACATTTGGAGAACATTTTCAAATCCTTGCAGTTTAACTTACTATGAACAGCATGGGATTTAATTAGTACTGTTTTGGAAAAATTAACAGAAAACTTCTCATCTCAAACTGAGAAGTCTGCACACACTGACCTAAATTATGGTGACGCATAAAATAAAGTAGCTGATACAAAACCACATAAGTTGATCAATTAGTAACATTACATTCACCTCTGTCTCAGTTGTCCAGTAACCACAGTCAGTATCCTGGTAAAAGAAATGGCAACATAGCAAACATGACAAATCCAATACAAGGGAACTGAAAAGTTTGAACCAGGGAATGTCAAGATCAAGGCTTTCAAGGCACTTAATGCCCCAGAAGAGTAAAGTAAGGCAGGAAGAACAAATAAAGCAGATCCCTAAATCTGCCAAAGCTGGATCAGAGCTGAGCTTTTTTGGCCACTGTACAGGCACTGCACATGAGAGGAAACAACATGAAGGCTGGCAGTAGCTGCATTGTGATTCTTTGCAACTCGCCTGACAGCATGTAGAGACACAGTAAAAGGAATGCAGTGGAAAAAAACAGAAAAAAAAAAAAACAGGCAAATCTCAGGACTATCTGGTGCCATCTGCAAGAAAACTCATTTGCAGCAAGACAACAAACTCAAATTTGCACAGGAGTGGCTTCAAAACACAGAATCATCCTTAAGTCCAGATGTTGGTTCAACTCACTCAGTCATGTAAACAGCTTAAAAAGCACAGAATGGAAGAGTGCAGTGTCCTTTTGTGCAAAGCTGATACCAACATAGCCACAAATTGTAGACTTAGGGTCAGTTATGTTTTGCATTTGTGCTTAAATTTCACAAGATTACAGTACTTTAGTAGGTACTGGCGCTCATGAATGCAAAGATCTCATCAGTCAATCATGTGTCAGCAACTAAGTAAACAACATAACACCAGAATGAGGAAGGAATGTAACTATGAACCGGAGAATGGCCAGACTTTGACATACAAATACAGCCAGAACACACTGATGCAATATTGTAAAAGAGGAAAACATGAAAAAAAAAATACAAAAAGGTGTGAACATTTTTTCACAGCTGGACAGTAAAATACACCTACACTCTGACACTACCTACCCAAAGTAGGAATAAGTGCAGGGGTTTCTGTGGCAAGTGAAGACAATTCTGCTGCTTTGTTACCGATACTGTGTTACCTCACAGCATATTGAATGTTTGTACTGTAACTCTAAGTGCAACATCTCTATGAACATGACTAGTGACTTGAGACACGTTATTTTAATACACTATAGGAATGTTACTGAGCGAAATGTTCTATGGAGAAAGTGACTGGAAGAAAGCAAGGGACTATATTGTCACTCTTGTAAAGTGGTGACAAAAGTGAAGACTCCCTCTGCATTGTTGGGGTTGCACACCCTGACTATGACCAAATTTTCTACTTGTTCTTCCTACCCTGCTGAAGCCAGCTGGTCCAACACTTTGGTCTTTACTTTAGCTGGAAAAGATGTGCAGGCGCCCTGATGCATTGCCGCCCAGCAAGGCATTCCTTGTGGGGTGGAAAGCAGTGACGGACAGCACTGTGCTAAGGTTCTCGTTGTCCATGAAGGAATGCTGAGGTTGGCCGCTTTCATGGAACACCCGCACCCTCCGGGGCTTCATCATGCTCCCCACCACAAAGCAGTCTTCCTGTTTGGGGTCCCAAACTGCTGATAGTTTGGTCAACCAGCGGCCTGTGTGCATGTCATGTCTGCAAACATAGATGGAGAAGAGACGTAATTATGTTCAGGTTATACTGTTTTTAAGGCAGCATGACGTCTGTAAACAATGACTGATCCTTTTTATTTTTTCCATTGATGGACTTTTTATTAGGCAGGGACAGTGCTCATTGGTCAATGGAAAAAAAAAAATTGCCGTATATATGATAGGCTGTCTTTCCATCTATTGTCTCTGGCCAGTTCTTAAAATGACAACCGAAATTTAATTACAGGTTTAAGTTCAATTTACCTGATGGATGTCAGCAAGGGAGATTTAGTAGTCATTGCAGATGTGTCATATATCCTGTTAAAAAAAAAAAAAAAAGTTCATGCAAACATTGAGCTGGGACTGAAAAAATAAGCTACAATAAGTACAAAACAACTGGCCAAAGTGCTGTATTGGCTTCACCTTATGTTGTCATCCATACAGGAGGTAAGAACTCTGTTCCCGGTAATAGGGGAGAAATAAGCGCTGGATATGCTCAAAGAGTGGCCGTGCAGCTGGGAGACTGCCTCGCTTTTTTTCTTCTTCAGGCACCGGCTGTCATAAATACTCACTACCCTGCAGACAAGATCAAAATGTCCATTTAATAACACCTTAAAGACGGGCTAAAACAAAACCGAAAACTAGAAAAGTTAAAAATCAGCCATACCTGCTTTCTGCCACTGCAAAGTACTGCTTCTGTAAAGGGTGGACACTAACACAGCGCAAAACCTTTGGGTCCAGTGAGTGGAGGGACTCATGGGAATTTCTGAAGACAAATTAAATAGCATGCTTTTAAACAACTTCAGTGTGTTCACATAACACTTTACTCTTCAACACGATTGGAAGTTTTATAAATGACTACTATTATCAGTTTAAGGCAATAATAATACTTTACCCTGGGGTGCGTCGATCAACGATTGCAACCTCTCCATACCAGTTCCCAACCACTAGCGTCACGCAGTCATGTGACATGAAGTCAAAAGTTTTCAGGCCATCTTCAATATCATACACCTAAAATGTATAAATCTCTTAGTATATATTGACTACAGTCCAAACAGATTGATTTCAACCAGACAAGGTGCAAATTTGGAGCAAATGTGCTGGTCGTCTGACATGTTTATAAAATTCTAAGATAATTATCAGTTGTTTCATTGAATTAAAGGTATCTTACGTCATCAAAAACAGCCTTCTCTATATCCATGCAGCGCAGAGATCCGTCATAGCTGAGGCTCAGCAGCTGGGTGGGATGAGCAGTGGAGAAGGCCATGCAGCCCACCGGACGAGTGTGGGGCTCAAAGAGCAGCACACCATCATCGCCCCAGTCACCACCCTGAAACAATACAAATAAACGAACTGGGTCCCGACATACAGTTTATGTGATGAAATCAAACTGTTGTGAAATTTACAACAACATTTATGTACATCCAGTGAACAGCAAACTTTAAAAAATGCTCAAGGCAAGACATAAGACAAACATAAAGTAGATCAGTGTAAACTGAAGTTAAAAATGGAACAAGCCAAAAATCCTGAAGAGAACTTTGAGAAAAGCACTTGTGATTTTTACCAGTAAGATCTACGAAGCTGATACAAAGATATACAGACCTGCTCCTATGAGTTTGTTTTGAGCACATTTTATTTCCTCTAGTGGTTAAACACTAATTTGTAATTGGGGCTAAGAAATCTCACCAACTTCCAGAGTCCCACTTTCCCCCACTTGTCTCCTGCGGCCATCAACAGGCTGCTGGTGCACGGGTGGAAGGCTGCAGAGAAGATGCGATCCTTCACCACTTTGGCTACTTTGTCTTCCGTTATCTTCATGTTTTTAAGTACGGATCGGTACCTGTGTTAAGACAACAGTGCAGATTTTTGTCCAGCTGTATAAACTTTGTCAGCTGTTTGTTAAAAATGTGACCACCAACACATTAGTCAAAAGCAACCCTCAGAGAAGGAGCAGTCACGTTTTAGTAGCTGAGCTTCTGTAGGCTGATATCAAAATCTAAAATTTTAATCTTACTCTTTGAGATCAAGCTTCAGTTTTCTGTCTTCTGTTGAGTCCTGCGAGAGAAAAAAAAGAAGAAGAAGCAATTTTAGGATTTACTTAGTGCTTTTTAACAACAATGACACCTACAAAGATACGGCATATCTCAAGGCAAAGCATCTCCAAAATATCCTTACATTTTTATATTATTTTATATTTTTATATTAAGTTTTTATTCTGGTGACACAACTGTCAAAGGCAAACCATGAAAACACCCTTTGTTATCAGGAGAAAAGAAAGTGTGGTATCAACCACATACTGGCAACATGAGACTGGCATACATGATACCACAGAAATATGACTCCTACCTCAGAGCAGAGCTTAAGAAGCTGTGAAGGCAGCTTATGTCCCTCTTCCATGTTGACTGGATCCATGGGCAGAGGACCAGCAGGCTTCTTAGCTGGAGTAGACTTTAAACCAAGTAAATAACCAAATAAGTAACAAAAGAAAAAAGAAAGAACACCAAGAAGAACAGCTAGACACACTTAGACCTAGCAGTA
This sequence comes from Stegastes partitus, assembly GCF_000690725.1. Lineage (NCBI taxonomy): Eukaryota > Metazoa > Chordata > Actinopteri > Pomacentridae > Stegastes > Stegastes partitus. The sequence goes on along the minus strand of NW_007577858.1, from coordinate 6,795 downwards.
GTGTAAAGTGAGGCACTGGCATCATTACGTTATTCAATTATATGTTGGCACCTGTTCAAAGATAAGGTTCCCTCTGGGTTCAGGAGGAAGTGTCAAGACTTCTGCCTCTTTATTTTGGAGACGCAGGGATTTGCGAGGTGGCAGCACTTGTTTTACAGCAGCTTGTGACCTGCAACCACAGAAATTAAACGTTACAGTGACGTCAAAGAGACACTTTTTTAAATCAGTGAAACGAACAGAAAAAAGCCATCAACACGGTGAATCAAAGCTCAACTACACAAATCAACTTTCACTGGTATGAAATTAAATTCAACAGAAAAAAAAAAGTCAATACTCACTTTTAAGAATTTAAAAACAGATACTACTGAAAATGTTTTCCTTTTGCCAGTCAATTAATTACTCTGTTAAGTTAAAACTCAAAACCAGTGCAGAGGTGGTTATACAGAAGAAGGACAATGAATGACACAGAAAACATGTTTTTTTTAAAAACAACAACAACACACTAAAACTACACTACAAACTACACTAGGTATTACAATAACTCTGAGATTAGTAGTAACAGTTTGGCAGCCAGACATACCTCATGAGACCCCTCTGTGAAGGCTTTGGTCGTGTCAGCTTCTTGAACTCCTCAGTTGCCTTTTGGAAAAGAAAACTACAATTGATGTCTTGCCATGGTAAACTGAGTGCATGCATACATCCCAATATGTGCAAAATATACACAAACAACTCTGACCAACATAACCTAAAATATATATTATAATAAATTATCTTATATCTCCTAATGAGGATAAATATAAACACATACATTCTCAATACACTGGTACAGTTCCTTTTTTTGTGCTGCCTTACTATTTTTAAGTGGATTACAGTAAAGCTTTACCAGTTAAATGTTCTGACTTCTGCTTGTGTACATGTTATCGTTTGTTGTATCTATTCTCAGTTCAATTAAATAGGATTTAAACTACATATTAACTATAACTAAATATTCAAAATCAGAGGGTTTCCTGCATACAGGAATTTCTGGCACTTCCCAAAGAGGTTTTAACCAGTTTCAAGGGATAAATCACCAAAATAATACAAGAACTAAAATTTCAAATATATATGTATGTGAGTTTGAAGGTGTTTTATAGGGATTTTATTTGCTTAAGCACAGTAGACAATTTTTGCTTATCAAGAGATTTCTGTCCATGACAGTGACAAAGTCATTGCCTTTACTGTACTTGATCTTATCATGCTTACTGTCATGCCTTTAAGGTCCATTCTAAACCAAGAAAAGCCCTGATAGTAACAGATTTAATATGATGCATGTGTAAAACCCAGTGTCCCAGGTTTTATTGACAAAAGGTCAACTCATGTGGTTTTACCTCATCTGTCAACCCACCTGGAATAAGTTGATCGAGGAGAGAAATGCTTGGTTCTGTCTGATGTTCTCCAGGCGCTCCAGCTCATAGGCAGAAAGGCCTCCATGTCCGTCCTGTTGCACAAAGATACAGCACTGACAATGTGCAGAAACATCCCAGCACCTTAATTTTAACAAACCGTATATGTTTTGAGAATATTGGTCCCTTTTCACATATTTTTATACATGTTGCAACGACATTCACTCAAAGAAAGAGTTTTTGTACTTACAGATGCAAGGTCCACATCACTGTTTTCAACATCCTCTTCATCCTTAATTTGTCTTTTATTCTGGACGATTTCCTCGACGTGGGTTTGTGTTTTCTGTCATGAAAACGTGGGCACATTAACGATGCAAAACAAACCGACCTGCTGAGTAATATCACCATCTGTGCGTCCCCCATGAGACTCTCACCCTTTTCTTCTGGGTCGTCTCAGCTGTGCTGTCTTCAGGAGAGTACTGGAGGCGTTTCGGTGCCAGAGCAGTCCGGGACGATCGTCTGGATGTTTCCTCCAGATTCACAGGAGTCATTTCCTTCAAGGTGTTCATTATCAATAATTAACTTAACAGGAAGCGCTCATTCAACTTTCCCAAACTGTTATCAAACCTCACACCACGTTTCCTTAAAATAGTGCCTGAAAATTTTAAACTTACTGATAACTCATTTTAAGTCAGTTTATCCCCCTTCGAGTGGCTCATTTTAACGCTATTCAGCAACTAGCTGACACAGACAGGAAGAAGGTTCCAGAAAACCGCAGTTAAAACGCCACCATAACAGACTTTACCTGAACAACAGCTCCACGTTTTGCTCGTCGTGTCGCCATGTTGTTGTCCTTTACGATATTAATTGAGAATATTTGTTCGAGATAAGTCTACAAGGTGAGACAAGTGCACCTCACAGCAGATAACTGGACTGTTTGTGAGGTGGAAGAGCAGAGTCATTGGCGCCACATGGAAGAAATGTTTTGTAACTGGCCCCTCCCCCTTTGCGTTGTGAAACAGAATACTGGTAGTTCATTGGTTGGATTTTACATCAACACTTTCATGGGGCGGGTCTCTGCTGCTATTAGCCAATGAGCGACGTAAAAATTGATTGACAGTTTACGGAGAGCCTCAGTTCCTGCTAGCTTAATGTCGCCATCTTGTGGGTTTTTGATGCATAGAAATCAGCCAATAAGTTAAATAATATCAATTAACGGACACATACTGCCAAAAAAGAATGTAACGACCCAAGTGTATACGGTAGAAATTTGTTTATTGATAACACAGAAAAATGGAAACAACTGACTCCATAATAAGCCTTAAGTGCATGTCTATCAGCAGAGTTTGTTGAAGCTGAGCAGGTCATTAAAGCATCTTCACTTTGCAGGACATTTTTTTGTTTCTCTAGAGCCACTCAGTAAAAATTATGCCATTCAATCATGGATGAGCTCCCATACAGTGGATGTCTGCCCTTCAGTGGGCATGTCATAAGAGTTTACTTGTTTTCCTCAATGCTGTTTCTTGAAGTCCTGCAAACTGATGTTCAAATGTATGTACAAGCACAGTTATTATCGATAACTGTCTAAAAGAGCATCACTACATTTATATTGTGTACAAAAGATACATGAAAAACAACTGTGCTCCACACCATCCCCAGTTGCTCCCCAGATGCACATGAGTAATCCCTGGCTGCACTGAGGAAATCTGATTTATTTTTATTAGCCAGAATGAATGGAAAATGGTGTTTTGCTCTGATGCATGGAACATAAGCTGCGTCATCATGACAGACAGCCTGTTTAGGTCACACTCTCTGTCATGTTTGCTTCTACGTGTTTAACAGGCCATGACTTAGAACTTAAGTGCAATGCACCGTATCGAAATGTCCAAGAATGCAGTCGGAAAGCATCTCTTTGTGATTGTACTGAAGTGAAGCTCATGTCCCTTCATTTATTTTGTAAATGGCAGTTCTTGACACACCTCCTTCTTCTTGTATTTGGCTTGAAATTTGTACAAGAGGATGCTGTTGAGAAATTGGACTTCCAGAAATGGTTTTAAGGGCCCCTTTAATTCAGTTCAGACCTTCAGAGGCTATACGAAACACTTCAGGGAACACGTCCAGGCAGGTTTAGTCCTTTAACAGGGCCCCTGGGTGACATTTTCCTGAGTTTTTCCCTCTTTGTTACTCCTCACACTAAAAGTAAAGGGTAGGAAGAGCATGCAGCCAATCCGCACATGTTTCTTCCCCGCTCAATCAAGAAATATCTGATGGAATAAAAAAGAAAGCTGTCAATGAAGCTTGAAAGCAGCACCAAGTCACAGCACTGAAATACACACAGACTATATTTACCCGTCCTTCCCCCAGGCTGTGCCCCAAGAGTTCTTCACAATCCAATACGGCGTGCCGTTCTCTTCAGTCCCATAACCCACAGCCAAGACCGCATGATTCACGCTGACTGATGTGTTCTTACACCAGGTGCTAAACAGACAACACTCAATCAATAGTGAGCGACTAGCCTCTTTCAATAATCTATGCAGACATTTTTTACATCCAAACATTCACAAGCTTAAAATTTGCCTCTACCAGTTCAACATCAGTGCAATTATGACAGAAACAGAAAGCAGACTGAACCACAAGCACTCGTAATGGTTTACACAATAAAAAATCATATTATGGCAGTAGTCAGCTCATGAATATACATGTTCCACTTAGTGGCAGTTTATCCTGGTTGACACCAATATGGACATCACAGCAAACGTGCAAGTATATTCTGACAACATAGATGTAGGGGAAGTTTTTTTTCTTCTGACAAAGTCAGAAATATGTTGGGTTTTTTTAAATATAAGGGTACAAGCAGATTTTTCTATTCTCCTAAAATAGCCATCAGCTAAAATTCTGGTTTCTGCAGATTTTGCTGGTAGCGTCATTATTCCCATAATCCTCTTTCAAAAAACATAACTTCTGTATTAGTGGATTACACAGCAGAAATCCCATTATTGTATTATATTTTTTCCGTAGTGCAAAAGGAACAGAAAAAAAGTGGTACAGTCCAACCTGATGAACTGCTCTGAACACGCCTGACTAAGTGTAGTTTGTGGACAATCATAAATACAGATGCATGTGTTAAGTTATTGAGGTCCATGTCTCACCTGGAGTAGACTCCTTCCTTGTAGTGCATAAAATCAGCTGTGACGTCAAAGCTGAAGGTGATGGGGTTGAGCGAGGCCACAGCCTCAACCATGGCCTTTTCATCATACTGGAGATGGACAAACATTTTTAACAAGGAAAGAGGCAGAGTTAATGCATTCATAGTAACATGATAACCAGAGCAAATGAACCTTTACTGGGAATTCCAAACAGCACGAAGGAGCTGCTTCTTGTTTTTTTCCCCTAAATCAGGTGACTGACAACATGTTTAACTGTAACTGATTTGTGAGGCTGTAATGTATTGCTGAACACTCATATAGCATAACTAATGTACAGTTTCTTCCACATTGTAATGTCACATGTTCATAGACTCACAACTGTTATGTTGACAACATCTCGAACAAAAGCAGCTGCAAGCGTCGGAACAAAACTGCAGGTGTCATCCTAAAGCAGGAAGGATAACACGTATTTACTTTTATTCCAAATATGTATTCTTAATACTTAATATACAGTAAGACTTTATTCTCAAGATCATACGTGGCCTTTGTAGGGATAGTCCTCCTCTGTCATGAGACCTTTGTTGTATTTGATGTACTCAAAAGCCTGGCTGGGGAGCCCACTGTAACAAACCAGGTAGCTTTTAATTGATCAAAAGTTATTGCTGTAGTCTAAATACTAATAATAAATGTATGATTCTTACCCCAAGCATCCATAGTTGTCAAAGTTTCTGGCACAGTCTATCAGCTGCTGCTCAGACTGAAGCAGGGATGAACAGACAGCATCATGTATTTAAACACCATACAGTAGTGATGATTTTCATTATGCAAATGACTAGACATTCTAAATTTTATAGCAGTAATTTCTTCTGCAAGTATATAAAGAGTTCATTTGCAAAAACAGATAACTCAATCTTCACAAACTTTCAGAAAACCTACTTTTCCATCGTCTACCTGAGACAATATCCAACTTATGTTATCTCTGTTTTTGTCATGTCATTACTACTGCGTCTAATCCACTCAACTTCAGTTTGATTGATATTATCTCAAGCAAACAACAACAAAAAAAGTTTTCTGAAACTCTACAAAAATGGAGTTATCTGTTTTTGCACATGAACTCTTCATATTTCAAAACAGTGTCTATTAGTTCACACATATTAAGGTCTCACCAGAGATACTAGTTTCCCAGTAGCGATGGCATTTACTGACTCCAGACAACCAGTGGTAGAGAAGGTCCAACAGCTGCCACAGTTACCCTGAAAACACAAACACCACGCTGCTCAGACAAGTACAAATGTACTTGTGTAAAAGGTGCACTCCACTAATTTTACACTTGAAGGTTGAGTGGTAATGAAAACAGTTGTCTGGCAAAGCTTTGTAAATCAGAGAAAATAATGTGTCACAATATCTTAGACTCTGACTTTAAGAAAGGAAAATATGGAGATCAGTCAGCCTTTAACACAGCTTGACATGTATATTAATAAATACTTGCTGTGCCATGACCAAATTCTTGTTCTACGTCGGTGCTACTTTGGTTTGTCAGTACTGTATGAGGGTACCTTTATTCTTTATTAGGATCCCCATTAGCTCCCACAAAGTGTTTGCTAGTCTTCCTTGGGCCCCAGGGTAAAAATCAAAATTACAATTTATAAAACATTAAAAAATACGTAATAAATAGCAAACATTTATATATTTATATTATATTACTTATATAATGCAACCCAGTGCAAAGCAGTAAAGGAACGCTGACACAACACTGTTAATATGAAACTAATACAGAAGAAGAATACTCAAGTATTCTGTGCCAATTGTCCCTTTATTTTCCTCTTTGAAGAGCTTATATTTTTAGTGCTCTGATATGTAAAGAAAGTGAATTCCATGCTTTACTCCTCTGTAAGCAATAGTTCTTTTCATGAAGTTGGTATCAGACCTGGAGAAGACAAAGTACTTGACGTCACTTTGCAAGTCACGTAATTGTTACAACAACAAAAAATAATTTTTCAGTTAAAAATCTGGGCTCTCTTTCTGCCAAAACTTTATGCATGAACATCAGCTTATAGTTTTGCCTCTGCCGTTAACCAGGACAGCTTCTCGTGCATCTCACGCACCTGATTCTTCACAGGAGTCACAAAGTTGCCCTTCGTCCTCCAGTCTACAGACTCAGGGTGAGGTCCGGTCCTGCTGACGTGACTCCCTTTAGTGGCTGAGCAGTTCTACAAGACATCAGAATCACAAGATCACAAAGAAAACCAAAACTTATACTGCATAAA
>NW_007577857.1:893259-917605 GCF_000690725.1 Stegastes partitus | reverse complement strand
AAAAAGGACAATATTTTTTTGACTGTTCTTTTTTTGACAGTGAAAAGCAAAATGAGAAAAGCACACACACTCTTAGTTGTAGGTCATGTATCTGGGGGTGGCGCTGAACTTGGCGTAGGACTTGATGACCTTGTTAACAGCCTCAAGGAAGTCCTTCTCTGTGGCAATCTTCCTGCGAGCCCTGATGGCAAACATGCCTGCCTCCGTGCACACGCTGCGGATCTCAGCACCTGCCAAGAAAAACAATGTCAAGTTGTGGCTGGCTTTGAGGATGAAAAGGAAACACTGTGCAGAATTCAATCATTTGTCTTTACCCTGGGGCCTGGACATACAACATACCCAGGGTATCTCTTGGTTATCTGTCTTTATTTAACCAAACAACCACAGTTGGGATAAGCAGTCTTATGAAGCTGGTTGGTAAGTCAACCAGAGTTTCAGAACCTGGATGTGAGCACAATCACATGAAAGAGGCGGAGTTGGCACCAGATTACCAATCACAGGTCTGCTGACAGCAGAGTGGCTTATTTTACAAACCTGGGGCCAACTACAATAAAGAAATGGGGAGATTATAAACACAACACAGACTAAAAGCAACACATCTGCAGCAGCAAAAATAGGAGGGAAAGCTGCAGAAATCTACAGACTGAATGTGCTTAGATGGATGTTTGTTATTCAGGACTCAGTGTATTTATCACTACACAGCACAAGACTGTACAACAAAGTTACCTTTTACAATTAAAGAAAAAGACAACTTATTTAATGATTAAATAATCCAGTAATAAAAAAAACTCTTTCATGGTGATGTAGAGGATGAATCCAGTTATCTCACATTAAGTTTCATTCTTATGGATGTAAGACACTTTGATTGTTTCTGCTGCTCGGTGGTGTTCAGCACTTTTAGGAGCAGGTAAAGAACAAAAATACAAACTTAACCTGATATGTAGACGGTCAATCTTTACAGATCAACACGTGCAAAGCTCAGGAGTTTTAACCAGTTTGTGAATTATACTGCTCCATACAGAACAATGACAAGGCTCTGAAGTCCCTTCCAGCTCGAAAAACTCTTCATCGTCCTCACACTATCTGCACACCGAGCTCTGCTGGATCTTGTAATGCTGATGCTGATCAGTAGGTGGAGCTGATCCCTCATCTGAAACAAGACCTGCTCCAGAGGTCCAGCATAAGTTTCCAAAGTGATGTAATCTGGTAAGAAGTGAAACCCTGTCATAGCACCAAAACCCGAGAGTTAAACCTGAAGGTAAGTCACTAACCTCAGTACAGACCTCTGATATTCACATCAAGGCTTAACTACTCCTAAATAGGTATTATACAATGTTTTCCATCAGAGCTCAGAAGTCCCAACTCTCTGTAAGTAACACCAGCATCAAAAATGTCAGTGAATTTGGTTACGTAGGACATCTGATTATGACAGAAACGTCGGCTGCTGCTCTACACTCGAGAATTACTTCTGCGTTTCAAAAGTGGGACGAACTGAAACACTGACTGATAAAGAAATCTATCTGGACACAAGTATAAAGATCTTAACTGCGTGCGTGAGATCACGTTTACTAAATGGAACCCAGACTCATGAGTTGTCAGCAGCCGACCTCCACAAGATGGAGAATGTGTGGAATGGCTTCCTGAGAAAGACGGTGACCAGGAAAAACGCTCCCACTCGCTCCCAGTGAAAGAAAGGCATAGATCCAGCTTCACAAGTCAAAGGGGAGCTCAGTTGGACTTACAAGATATCAAATGAGAAACTGCAGGACATCACCAACACCGGTCATATAAGGGATTTTAGCCATGCACATGGAGAACAATGCCTTGCAAAAGCAGGTGTTGTTCGACAAGCGAACACCCAATAGGACTTGGGCAAATGTTGAAAAGTTACTGAGTGTAGACCGCACACAGGCAAGGAGGACAACGCTGGATGGCTCGGACTTTAACCAGCTGTTGGACACACGCTTCAGTCCACAGTCACGCCCGTGGGCCGAGAGCAGACCATAGGGAAAACATGATGATGATGATGATGATGATGACAACGAAGCCATTCATGTTGCATTTTTACATTGCTGAAATATTTAAAAAAAGGTGAAACAACGGGACGGCTTTCCCTGACTAATGAAAATAGATCCGTTAGCTACATGGTTTTCACTGGACAGCAAGTTTGATTGAATATTGATAATTGATTATTAATTAAAATTGATAGATTAAATTTCCCTTCTGGGATGAATAAAGTATTTTTCATTTCATTTCATTCAACTGAGTGTTGTTACACTGCCCTCTTGTGGCCACACATTAGCACTACACCACTGAAAAAAACCATTAAGGCACATTTAAATTCCTCCCTAGACTACCAGGGAGTCAGTTAACTAATAAACAACTGAGAAGTATCCCAAGGACTTCTTAAGTTTTCCCTGCACCCTCCAATGACCACCTTGGAGAAAGAACTGATGTGTGCTCCAGCTGCAGGAGGAAAGAGGCAGTTTACTTGGAGCTTAGATGAAGAGGAAGACATGGGAGGAAAAACAAAGAGGTGACAATGTTTAGACAGATGAGAGAAGAGAGGGCCTGACTGTCTTACCGGTGCTGTTGGGACAGAGGCGAGCCAGCAGCTCAAAGCGAATGTCTCTCTCCACACTCATAGAGCGGGCATGGATCTTAAAGATGTGGGTGCGACCCTGCAAAAAAAGAACAGGGTGAGCTCAGAAAGGAGAAATGGTTGAACTGGAAGCAGCTACACAGAACACACACAAGTGGAAATGAGAGTAGAATTAATTGTTATGTCTAATGATGCTAAAGCTTACCTCCAGGTCAGGCAGGCTGAACTCGATCTTCCTGTCCAGACGTCCAGGTCTCATCAGGGCCGGGTCCAGTGTGTCAGGTCTGTTGGTGGCCATCAACACTTTGATGTTGCCACGAGGGTCGAAGCCGTCCAGCTGGTTGATGAGCTCCAGCATTGTTCTCTGGACCTCGTTGTCTCCACCAGCACCGTCATCGAATCGAGCACCTGGAAGATTCAAACACATACATGGAGACATTCGTTTTCTCACAGGTCGGTTTAGATTCTTAAGAAAAAAATTAATAAATAAACAAAAAGACCCCAAACATTAAGTATAAGAGCTACACTGATCAATCTATTAGTTCTCTACTATTGAAGTAACTGCCAACTATTTAAAAAATCTGTACACTTTTCTAGGTAAAAAAAAATAATCACAGGTTTATAAAAGTGAATATTTTCTGGTTTCTTTCCTCCTCTGTGACAGTAAACTGAATATGTGTGGGTTGTGTAGAAAATAAGACACTTCAACTTGGCCTTTGAGAAACACTGAAAATCATTTTTAAAAAACCTTTTCTGATATTTTCCAGACTAAATAACTCATCAATTAATTAGGAAAATAATCACCAGATAAAGTGACAATGAAAGTTTCTGCTCGTTGCAGCCCTATCCAGTTTGCCATGATGGGAGGCGAGACAAAAACTGTACAGACTGTTGCACCAAAATGAATGAATTTTAAGAGACACTTTTGAACGTAAACTATAGAGATGTTCCCGTTCATCAACAATAACCTCCACAAACAATTTAATTTGATGTTGCCCTCATGTGATCTTTGTGTTGCCACATTTTCTAAGGGTCATATCACATGTCAGAGAATATGTACTGTAAATGAATGTATAACACATTTAGAAAAAAACAAAGCAGTGGAGTGAGCCTCACCCCCAATAGCATCAATCTCATCAAAGAAGATCAGACAGGCCTTTTTAGTCCTGGCCATCTCAAACAGCTCTCGCACCATCCTGGCTCCCTGTTAACAGAGCAAGACACGAACACAGAAATAGATGGTGAATGCTGATTAGCATAAGCATTCACAATCTAAACTTGAGCCTCTGTTTTCACGGCTAAGCTCACCTCTCCCACATATTTCTGCACCAACTCAGAGCCGATGACTCTGATGAAGCAGGCGTCCGTTCGGTTGGCCACAGCACGGGCGCACAGGGTCTTTCCAGTACCAGGGGGCCCGAACAGCAGCACACCTTTAGGAGGTTCGATGCCCAGGTTGACGAACCTCTCAGGCTGGAGAGAAGAAGAAAAAGACAAATAATCAGTCAAGGAGTCTCTTCTGTGGGTGTGCTTCATTCGAGCCGGGGTAGGTGTTATAACGGAGGAAAAACGAATGGTGGTTTGGAGGTTTGTGACACTCACATGGAGGAGTGGCGTCTCAACCACTTCTCTCAGCTTCTCAATCTGCTCCTTACACCCACCAACATCACTGTAAGTCACATCAGGCTTCTCCTCCACCTACAGAACAACATGGGAGTCAAAGAGTCACCACAAAAAGTAGAGTGACAGGTAACGTATTTAAATCTAAAGTATGTTAAAATACTACCAGTCTGTGTTACACACTAGTCTAAACGTTTTTATTAATGAGATAATTGCATTCATACCTGCATCATAGTGACGGTGGGGTCGATCTTAGGAGGCAGAGGAATGTGGATCTGATACTTGTTCCTGTCAACTCTGAAACAACAGAAGGGACACTTCACTTAGCAGACTGTGCCACCACGTATTTGGCATAACTCATATATTTAAAGATACGTCATTTAAATAATTCGTCTGCCTCACCCAACTCTCATGCCCTCCTCGATGTCAGTCGGAGCCACCTGGTCGCTCAGATCCACCACAAACTTGGCAAACTGTTTGACGTTGATGATGTATTTGGGATCCTCAGAGTCTGCATTGATGATCTTTGTGCATCTGATAGAAAAAAGCACACAGGAATATTTGAAACTACAAAATGCAGATAGTGTTCAAAGGAAGTGAACGACAATCATTGCAGAATATTGAGATTTGACTTCATTTTGCCAAAGGATGGGTGTTACAGACAAGATTTTCAGCTTAATACAGCAGACAGATGAGTAATTTAATGCTTTTTTATTTTACACAAAGATTTAAACTACTTTGATTTAAAATAATGGGAACATTACTTGCATCAGGAATGGAAGCCAGAAGATACAAGATGAAAAAAGAGCCATGCATAGAAAGATTACCAAAATCTTAATAAACATAAGACAGCTTGCTTTACCTTGCTACTTGCAGCGGCTGTTCACTCTGCAGAGTCTGTTTGTCAGCAGCCAGATCCCAGAGAGCTGGTGGAGCCAGGCCTGTGTCTGACTCCTTAATGCCTGGCAAATTCAAAGAAAACAGCAGACACTTCAATTACGACCCAGCATCTGAAACCTGTGGTTTGGTGATAATATCTGCCATCGTATGAGTGTATTCACGATTCTGTTACCCACCTGTCAGCTCGTTGATCTTTTTGAGCAGCTGCTGGATGTCATCTTCCACTTGTTTGATCTGCCTGGAGTAGGTGCTTTGACCCTGGTGATAAACACAAAGAGCCAGAGGTGGTCATCTAGTAGTGTTGCACAGTTTACCCGTTCTAGGACACTGTTGCTAAACCCTGCCATTAGACACAATAACTTACCCATTTTATTAGTATCAGTACTTAAACAATGACAGTGTTTTATAGAAGGTGTATTTCCTATGAGCTGCCGTCATATTGAGCAAAACAACTGCTTTTTTCTTTTCCTTTACTTTCCTTTACTTTTACTCACACTGTTCCTATGGTGACAAAACAAGAGTGTCTACAAATGGTCCACAAAGCATTTAACCTTGTATGAGCCGCAGTGGGACGTGTGAAGGTGCAGAGACAAAACAAAATGTATGAACACTCTGTTGTGCAATAATTAGCTGCTGTTGTTTTATGCTTTCTCTTCACATCCTCTACCACCTTATATTGACATTACCAAGATAAGATAAGATAAGATAAGATATGCCTTTATTTATCTCACAGTGGAGAAATTCACATCGTTGATAGCAGCTTTCAACAGACGTACACAGATACGACACAGGAAAAAACAAAAAATAAAAAATGTACATATAAATATAAGTATAAGAAATAGTGCAAAGGTAGATTTTCACGTTTAATTAATAAATAAGCAACTACTTTAAGTTCAGTATTCTATTATATTATTCCATCCCTTTCCCTTTCAGGCTGTGCTGATGTGTCCATGTTGATATATGTAGACAGGAATGTATAGAAGGCAGCTTTTTAGTGTCGAGACTGCGACTTCAAACTTATAGCAATAAAAGTGTGAATAAATTCACAGAATTTTCACATATCACAGGTGGTCCATAGGTGTTTGGAGGCCATACTTACATATGTTTTGAGCAGAGCGATGTCCCCTTCATCCAAAGCTGTGACGGACATGAAAACAACATGAATGAGTTTGCAGTCTGACCGGGCCGCTAGCATTGATGTCAAACTAAGAGACGACGCTTATTCCATCCTGGTTGCTAGATTTCTGATTTAACCTCAAACATATTAAAGCTTGCATTAAGCAAATGGGAGCAGTTGTCTAAGCGGGATGTAAACTGTAACCGTTTGTTTAACAATTTGAGCTAACGTTAGCTAAGTGGCTAGCTAACGGCGACGTTCCCTTTCAGTATTGACTGCTTTTTTTAAAAGCTATTTTAGACATACCTCTGATTGGTGCGTCATCCTTCTCCTCTTCTTTAATCTTCCTTTGGTCGTCTCCTAAATAGTCCGGCATATTTAGTGTGAAAAGAACTGCCTCGTAACCTACAAACTGCGCTGCTTCTGCGGCTAAACGGTACAATTACACAGCAGCTTTGGACTTCCGCCGCTATGCGCCACTCACCGGACACACAAGTCGGAACTGTATTGAGGCCGGACCGCCTATAAAAATATTTACCAGCAATACGGCTTAATATAATTACCAATTTCGATCATAAATATTGGTGAAGTTGTATATTTTTTCGGTTAATATGACAGAGTTTCAGGCTATAATTACATATATTGAAACTAAAGCTTAACGCGGAACCTCCAGTGAGGGATTCTAGCGACAACACGGAGCGCTGAACTGGGTGACACCAGCTCGCTCCTCGGATTGGCACTTGTAAAGAGAGGCCCATGTGGTGTGTTAATGAGCGGCCCACAAACTTTAGCACTTTAGAAAGCTCCCACTTGATAATTTCAGCACCTGGATGTTTGTTTAGGTCGTTTTTCTAAGATGCTGCTGGAAGCGTTGGACGGAGAAGAGACGGTGGTGCTGAGAGCCGGAGCCGGTAAGCAGTGAGAGGCCAGGAGCAGGCAGCTAGCTCGGCTACCACATCACACATCGACTGTTGCCTTGTTAGCTAGCATGCAGATAGAAGCACACCGTAAAGACTAACATGATACTATTAGTTAGTTTAAAATGTGAAAGAGCTTTATTATTCTAAATCCTTTGTGCTGTTTCTCGGTTTCTACCAGATGGTGTCCACTGTGTTGCATAATGTGAGCGAGCTGCTGCCCACTCCTGGCTGCAGTGATTTATCAGAGCTCCTGTCATTAGCTGCTCTGGCTGGCTGGCAGCTCTTGATATTAACACACTTGTTTGGCAATTCACAGCATTTAATGTCCGCAGAACAGACATTCATCACCAGGATGTTGCATAATGCTCTAACACCTGTTGTACCTTCTCATAGTCTCACTGTATTCCCAGTAGACAGAACAGGTGCAATCTTTACTGTCACAGGGCAGTTAAAACATCATTTTAATCAAACTAGCACTTCCTGTTACCCAGATGGGTGGCTGTTTAAATGTCACTGCAGTTTGCAGAGACTTGGCAATATTGCCATCTTAGAATGTATATGACTGGAGCTTGGCGACATCCAGTGAAAGTCAGCTTGGCTGCCTTGTTTACGCGTCCATGTGGTGTCTTGTTTGTGCAAAAGGACACATGATGAGTGAAATAAGAACTCAGTGCCATGTGTGAGTGTTTCCACCTAGAAGCTGCAGTGTACTGATGACAGTCTCAAAAACACAGATTCAGACTTTCGGCATTTTTCATGGTAGGACACGGGACAGTATAAAACAAAGCAAAGGAAGCAATCCTGTCAACTTGCAGTGTGAGGCTTTCTGCACCATCATTCTTCTTCAAAATCAGTTTTTGGTCATATAATGTGACCTTTATCTAAATATAGACAAGTATAGACAAATACAATTTGCTGAAGTTTGGAACACACAGATAATTGCAGTTGTCTTTTCTGAACATTTCCAATGTTGGTGGAAAATAATGAGTGAACCCTTTCATTAAATAACTGGTTGAACCTCAGTTTGCAGCTTTAATCTGAAGCATTAGTCGTAACTGTGGATCAGAACTGCACAACATTCAGGAGGAAGTGTCATGGAACTGCATCACCTCAGCCATGTTCTGTGGTTGTCAGGGCTGAATGCTTCTCTGAGGTCATTCTGAGGAGTCTGGGCTCTGACTGAGCTTCTCCAGAAGGTGGATTGTTTTTAAAATGTATTTTGATGCCTGAATGTTGTGTTTTTCATTCACATAAATGAAGACATGTCCACCATAAACTGATGTAGAAAATGCACAAACTAGTGCATAAAAACTCCCCAGAATGCAAAAAATGTCGTCTGATGCTCAGATCTTCCATGCAGATGTAATCCATTGATGTTAATGTAAACTGGATCAATCGGACACTTTAAACAGAATAAAACTAGTGAAAGGCACAGGAAGGTCTTCATTATGCTTTTAAATACTGTTCAAGCTGAAACACATCTAATGCAGTCTGGCAAGGTGTTGCAGCAGTTGGTATTTAGTTTTGTTCTTTCTTGTGTGGATTCTGGCAGCAACATTTTGAATTAAAGCTGCAAGCAGTGATGGTCGGGTTCTCGCCGTACGATTCTTGGCCTTCATGGGGTTTGGCAGAAATGTGCTCCGGGCGGGACTCTGATCCGGCGTGTCGAGCATAGTTACACACCACCATTCTGTTCAAGATCAGCTTCGATGTTTTGAGTTGTTTTCAATTACTCAACATCCTGAACTTCAACCCGGCAGCCTCCCTGATTATAAGATACATCAGTAAACCTGGGAATGCATTTCCCTTGATGATGATCCAGATCCAGAGGAGGCAAAGCAGCTCATGATGCTGCCACCACTGCTTCATATTGAGAATGATATTCTCATGTTGGTATGCAGTCTCCATTTTACCCCATCTGTCCATACATCTTCCCAGCTGCATTCAGGCGTGCAGTGATGTTATTGTTTTGGGGTTCTGGCATGCGGTATCATTTATGTTTAGTGGACTGACGAGCAGAGACGTTGACTAGCTCCATTGATTTCTTTAAGCCTTCAGCTGTTATTCTGAGCATCTTTGAGCGTCCTGTCTTGTGCTTTTCTGAGCTGACTTGAATATTTCAACTCTGAGATGACTCTATAGTCCTTTACAGCGTTACACAAATCGACAATTCTGATAGAATCTCTTTTTTTGTGAACTGTGGTTCACAACAGGAATTCTTGTGAATAGCAGGCTGAAAACGTTTTTTTTTTAACAAGGCAAAGTACCTTCAGTTCTTGGCTCCAGTTAGCTTTAGTTTCGTGTTTGTTATTAGCTTTGGGATTCACATAGTTTGAATGATGGATCAAAACGATGCAGTGATCAGTGTTTAAACAGATTGTGTATTTTACAAGAAGCATGCCAGCTATTATATCTGGTTTTAGAAAAAAATATCTTTATATCAGTTGACTTCATAAATCCTCGGTCATCCAGGCTGAATATTCTAATCTTGCTCAAACTTTTATGAGGAACAGTCTGCAGTGAGTTTCTCTGTGTCCCTCCTCAGCGTCTGTGCAGGTTCAGGTGGAGCCGGTGGGTCGATGGTTCGAGGCCTATGTGAGGAGGAGAAACAGGAATGCATCAGCCTCATTCCAGGAGCTGGAAGAAGAGGAGGAGTCCTCCGAGGAGTCAGACGATGAGGAGTTTCAGCTGCAGGAGTACCCTGTGCTCCGAACTCTCGACCCTAAAGACTGGAAGGTATCTGAATGCTGTTTCTGTGACGAAAATCAAACCTGCTTGTTAAAATGACCCACACATTTGACTGTCTTTATCTGGTTGTTTTTCTATCCTGCTAAATCAGGCCTCTCTCTTCCTTAAAGGAGACTACTGTAGGACAGAGAAACTTGTCAGTACTATAAATTAAGCTTCTCCTGGGTACACCGGTCGTGTTTGTGTTATTGAAGATGTAGGTGCATAAATCACTTCTACTTTTCAAAAAAAACATGAAAACCTTCATTAAGGAATGATTTCTTTCTAATGCAAGGCTGTATAGGTGTACCTCATATCCCAACAGTTTTGATTAATTGTAATGACAGTTAGGTTGAGACGTGATGCAGTTAAATTATGGAAAAAAGATAAACAGTTGTCCAGACAGAACACTGTTACACCAGCAGTGCTTCTTGGAAGCCTTAAAATGCTGTGATCACAATGAAAACGTTCTTCAGGCAGGAGAAGGAGAGGAGGGATTAAAGCTTCTATTTAGTCAGACATGTTTGTTAAAATGCTGATTGGCTTCAATATCAGGATGCGTGCCGCTCACTTCCCCAAACAAAAGACACAAAACAGGTCTGACAAGTAAATCCAGTCTGTATGTATGTAACTCAGCAGGGGTAATATTAGATTAGAAAAGTTGATCTACAGGAGGCCTCGCAGCTAGAAGGTCGCTGGTTCGCATCCTGGTGAGAATCTTTCTGCGTGGAGTTTGCATGTTCTCCCCGTGCAGTGTGGGTTCTCTGGCTTCCTCCCACACAGTCCAAAAACATGTTGAGGTTAATTGGTGATTCTAAATTGTCCGTAGGTGTGAATGTGAATGTGCTTGGTTGTCTGTCTCTAAGTGTAGCCCTGTGATAGACTGGTTACCTGTCCAGGTGAACCTGCCTTCACCCTGAGTCAGCTGGGATAGACTCCAGCCCCCCATGACCCTAGTGAGGATTAAGGTGTAGAGATGATGGATGGATGGACCCATGCAGATGTTAATATACAAGTAAACTGGATCAATCTGACACTTTAAACACAATCAAACTAGTGAAAGGCACAGGAAGGTCTTCATTATGTTTTTAAATACTGTTCAAGTTGAAACACATCTAATGCAGTCTGGTAAGGTGTTGCAGCAGTTGGTATTTACTTTTGTTTTTTCTTGTGTGGATTCTGGCAGCAACATTTTGAATTAAAGCTGCAGTCTGTCCTCAGTCCTCTCAGGTAGACCAGTGAGGAGGATGTTTCAATTATACATCAAGAACTAAATTCATACATATAGTTTCACTGCATGTTACATTTTAAGCAATAAAGTCATCTTAAAGGTTGCAGCTCAGACTTATTTTCTGGAGCTCCCTCTGGACACGGTTAGTCTTTATTCTGCACCAGCTGCAGCGACACCCTTCATATGATTGTGTCAATTATGTATTCTGCTTCAGACTATAATTGAAATGTGACAATCGCTATTATTTCCTTTAACTTGTCAGAATCAAGATCACTATGCCGTCCTCGGGCTCCCACACTTGAGGTACAAAGCCACACAGAAACAGATCAAAGCTGCCCGTGAGTATACTTTCTCCTCTCCTCTCTCATGGATCACTTCTCTGGTTCTGTGTAAGAAGTTAGTGGAAACACATTTTGTGCTTTGTCTCCACAGACAAAGCGATTGTGTTGAAGCACCACCCTGACAAAAGAAAAGCTGCAGGAGAGCAGATTGTAGAAGGAGACAACGACTACTTCACCTGTATAACTAAAGGTACAAGTCGCTGTGACTCACTATCAGCTCTGACGTTACTTGTGGAACATCCTGACCTGAGTGTCTGTTTTCTCTCTTTGTGGCTGTTTGAACCTCAGCAATAGAAACCCTTTCCGACCCAGTGAAGAGAAGAGCCTTCGACAGTGTGGATCCTACCTTTGACAACGGCGTGCCTTCTAAGAGCGAAGGCAAAGAAAACTTTTTCGACGGATTTGCTCCTGTTTTTGAGAGAAATGCCAGATGGTCTTCCAAAAAGCACGTGCCCAAACTCGGAACCATGGAGTCATCTTTTGAAGAAGTGGATAATTTTTACTCTTTTTGGTAATTAAAAACACTTTCTATTGTTTGTTTCCAAGCGTGGGTTGTTGATTTGACACTGGAAAACAAGCCAGATAAGAATATAAACTGTTAAACTCTCTCATTTTCACTGTTGAAGGTACAACTTTGACTCTTGGAGGGAATTCTCATACTTGGATGAGGAGGAAAAGGAGAAGGCTGAATGGTAAGCTGCTGTGCTGTCCGCTTTACACAACTACTGCGTTGTATCTTTGATTTCTGGCTGTCTGACGTGTTTGAACTTGTTTCCCCTGCAGTCGAGATGAGAGGAGGTGGATTGAAAAGCAGAATCGAGCTTCCAGAGCTCAGAGGAAGAAGGAGGAGATGAACAGAATACGAACACTAGTTGGTACAGTCTCTGCAAACCAGCACACACTGCAAGAAATCATTAAACACGGGAAAACTAGCATAACGCTGCCTAAGATCTAGAAATATTTATTAAATCTCCGCCATATGCAGACATGGTTGTGCAGGCTCTACAAATCTAAGTGCTGAAAATGAACGCTGTTTATCATCTTTGTTGCTTCACTGCAGATACGGCCTACAGCTGTGACCCCAGAATAAAGAAATTCAAAGAAGAAGAAAAAGCCAAGAAGGAGTCTGAGAAGAAAGCCAAAGCTGAAGCCAAGAGGAGAGAGCAGGAAGAGAGGGAAAGAGTAAGTGTCGTTCACATTCACACCAGGTCTAAAGCATAGGATGTGTATAAAGATCGACGACGCTTCCTCACACTGTACAAACACTGAACCTAGGGCTGCAAGATGGCTCGGTGGTTAGCACCGTTGCCTCGCAGCTGGAAGGTTGCCAGTTCGCATCCTGGTGAGGACACCTGGGATCTTTCTGTGTGGAGTCTCCATGTTCTCCCCGTGCAGCGTGGGTTCTCTCCAGGTTCTCCGGCTTCCTCCCACAAGTCTAAAAACATGTTGAGGTTAATTGGTGATTCTAAATTGTCCGTAGGTGTGAATGTGAGTGTGCTTGGTTGTCTGTCTCTAAGTGTAGCCCTGTGATAGACTGGTTACCTGTCCAGGTGAACCTGCCTTCACCCTGAGTCAGCTGGGATAGACTCCAGCCCCCCATGACCCTAGAGACGATTAAGCGGTGTATAGATAATGGATGGATGGACTCTGAAGCTATAACAGACACCATCTTTATACAGAACTTTAACTTTGGTTTGCCCTGGTAGAGAAGAAGAGAAGATTCTTGGCAAGGATTTGCAGTAAAGCTGGAACATTACCAGGATATGTGTGAAACCAAAGGAGCTGAGTGGAGGTGATGAGTATGAGGTGGAGCCAGCCAATAGGTTTTATAGTAACATGTGCTGACATGTTACATATACATATGTAGTAATATTCAGGAAAATCTACGTGTTTTAATAGTTTTTGGACAAGAATGGAGCGTTGTGATGCAGACAGATCCACACTGCTCTTATTGATAGGAAGAAAATTGTAAACCTGTAGTTTACTCATACGAGACACAAAAATGGGGAAAAAAAGTTCTCATCATTAATGTTGCTGAAGTGTATGGTGTCTAAGAGACGGGCCGTTTCTAAAGCAGAGGCCAGGTTCCAGGTGACCACTACTTGAAATTTGCTGTGAAATCCTGTCATCACATTGGAAAACCAGTCAGCTCTGTGTGCATCTCACAGGCTCGACAAGCCGAACTGGAGGCAGCTCGATTGGCCAAAGAAAAGGAGGACGAGGAGGCCAAGCAGGTAGCCCAGCAGGCGAAGAAAGAGAAGGAGATCCAGAAGAAGGCCATCAAGAAGGAGAGGCAGAAACTCAGGACCACCTGCAAGGTTCCCTTGATAACATACTTTCAGACATTGTTGTTTTGCTTTTTTATGTTGGCTGACCTGATGTGTTGAGGTGTTTGACATGTGTTTGGGGTGTGTGTTATCTTTAGTGCTGTGGTTGCGGCTGTGTTCTGAACTCACTTCTTTCCTCCACAGAACTGGAATTACTTTGCTGACAATGAAGCAGAAAGTGTGAAAATGATGGAGGAGGTGGAGAAACTCTGTGACCGTCTGGAACTCACAAGGTACAGAGAACTATGACGTCATTACTGTGAAGCATTGTTGTCACGTTGGTATCAGGACACATTTCTATCAGTCGATCATCTGAATCTAACACACCTGGCCTGATTCAATGTGGACTCTGGTGTGTTTCTCACTGCCTCACAGTCGACCCAGAGGGAGACTCTTTTAAAAGAAGGGCTGTATTTGGCGCTTATGTGATTCTAGGTTTTCTGGCCGTCATGGTGCTTTGCATTGAGTCAGACTGCACAAGGCTAGCTGGCTCTTCTGCCATGTGTCAGACTGCCTGTCGCCCGGTGAGCATTATCAGTCCCTGCTTCCCCGACGGTTTCAGCTGGCTGCCAGCCAGAGGCTGGAGGGAGCTGGCAGGGCTGACACACAGACTGTCAGCACAGTGAGGCTCTCCGGATTATCAACCGGCATGCCACCCTTCATCCAGCTGCCATTCTGAGTTCAGACAGAACCTGGCTGTTGCCTGACTTTCACCAGGAAACCCATGACCTTCACCCTGTATGTGCCCACCAGTGCTCCAACCTGAGATGCCACAGTCTGATAGTTGACAACTTTTTTGCAACTGCTCGCTGATGATCAGATCGTTCTATGTGGGTGCTGATGATTTAGGGTGACATCACTTTGTCAGTGAAAGTCACTGGGAATATGAACCGGGTCAAAACTGAAGCACCCTGAGATCTTAGTCCTGCTCTAACTGTACAAGCTGTGATCGTCTTTGTCTTATAGTGCTTGAGATGTGTGACAGTATTTGTTGTCTGTTTCTAGTTTGCAGTCCCTGAATGAAGTCCTGGCCTCAGGCTCTAAAGAGGACAGCAAGGCAGCAGTGGAGCAGCAGGTAAAGAGGCACTTTGTCTCAAAAGATTTTTTTTGTGACGTTTCAGGTGTATTTCATACCTGATTGAGAGATACAGAACCCTCCACACATTTCACCTTTCGACAGGAACGAGTGTCGGTTGACATTTTTAACATACTCACACATGAACAACACACCAAACGGGGTTTTTTGATTTTTTTCCAGGTGCGGGAGGTGAACGCCCAGCTGCAGAGGGAGAAGGACGCCGAGGTCCAGGCCAGGCAGGCGGCTCGCAGCGCCGAGCAGGCCAGTGGAGGAGGAGGAGGTGGGGGGAAGGGCTGGAACGAGGAAGACCTCCAGCTGCTCATCAAAGCAGTCAACCTGTTCCCTGCTGGAACCAATGCCAGGTAGCCACCCAGAGTTACAGCAGCTCTTTAGTCTCATGTGTGCAGTGGCAAAACTGTGCTTGTACATTTTTATAAGTAAAAATCCCCCTTGACAGAATGAGACTCTTTATGTTTATCTGGGAGGGGACAGAAATACTTCTAACCTCACCACGGCAACAGTTTTCTTCTCAGACGCACGTTGTTGTTTGTTTTGTTTCTTCAGCTGTTCTTGAGAGGATTAATCATAGGCCTAATCGGACAGCCATGCTTTGGTTTTCAGTTGTTAAGCTCTTCAAAGACATCAAACTGTTCTTTTTTTCCTTCTAGATGGGAAGTTATTGCCAATTACATGAACTTGCACTCCACAAGCGGCATGAAGAGGACAGCCAAAGACGTCATCAACAAAGCCAAGAACCTACAACGACTTGGTAAGCTGACATTAAGAGAGCAAGATTTCCGCAGCCTACTTCAGACGGTGTTGAGTTGAAATCTGACTGTGGGCTATGTGACCTATTAACATCCACAGTGGATTTTCTAATCATCTATAGTCGGAGATGAGCCGAGCACAAACATTTTTCAGTCCTTATTTGATGTAGAGCTCTGTAGTGATGGTATATTTTAGGGGAGGGATGGCATCACTCACCAGCTCCAACGTATGTGTAGACAAAGTAAATCCTCCAGAACATGAACATCTCACAGTTACCTCATACCACCAACTGAACATATTAGTTTTACCTACAAATCCTCCCTTGGCTCGGCTGGCTTAGTTCATTGGCTGCATGTGTTAACATCGTGCACTTATTCAGGACTGTAGCATTTATTTAATTTACCTTGTTTTTAAGATGCATCTTTACATTCATGGTGTCGTGTTCAGTCTGAAACATGCTTGTCTACAATACACGTCAAGTGGAGGTAAAACCTGAGTTCTGCATGAGCAAAATATTGGCAATAGATATATTATTGGAAAAATACTGGTTTAAAAGGATTTTATAAAACCTATGAAATATTGAAACTGTTGAATACATTGTGGTAAATGTTTCTGTATTGTTAATGTCCCTCAAGCAATTACAACTTGGCTTTAAGTGCACTAAAATGTCAATAGATTGTAACCAGCTAATACCGTCTTCACTTTTGTTGCCGTCTTGTCCTTTAGATCCACTTCAGAAGGATGAGATAAACAGGAAAGCCTTTGAGAAGTTCAAGAAGGAACACAGCTCAGTGGCGCCCTCCATAGACAACGCTGTGCCCTCAGAGAGATTCGATGGTCAGTCGGTGTGGCTGGATGAAAATGTGGAAACAAGGACAAAAGCACAGTTCTTCCACCAGCATCAGTTTGTTCTGATAACCTCAGTGTTTAGTTACTTTAGTAGCTGTAGCATCGTGCAGTCAAACATCACCACTCCATTTTGGAAGCTGGTTGTCATTTCCACAAATACTGTGCTTTGTTGTGGCTGTTAAGCAATTCAGTGCGTATTATTTGAATCACTTGTGGCTGTATTTACTGAGTATTTGCTACACTGAACAGCTGAAGTAATATGAAGTGGTAGTCTTAGTTAGTCTGATGCTGTTTGCATTCATACCTCCCAGGTTGACCATTATCAACTACTAAAGATTGTGTTGCTGTGTGCATTCCCTCAGCATCTGGCAGTGACGGTAATGCTGCCCCCTGGACCACAGAGGAGCAGAAACTTCTGGAACAAGCCCTGAAGACATATCCAGTCAGCACACCTGAGCGGTGGGAGAAGATAGCAGCAGCTGTTCCTGGACGAAGCAAGAAAGACTGTATGAAGAGGTACAAGGTACGTCGATGTGGTCGCTTCGTTGGTCTATGTGCACATTCCATCGGCAGCCACTAGTCAGTTTGGTTTGTGGTGCTGAAGTGTTTTCACTGAGAGGTGGCTGTTCTGTCCAGATTAAATATAAAACACCCAGAATCCTGCTGGTGAGCTAACACGTTTCCCTGTTTCTCCAACAGGAGCTGGTGGAGATGGTTAAAGCCAAGAAAGCTGCTCAGGAACAAGTGGCAGCCAAGAGTAAAAAATGACAAGAACCACAAAAGAGAATAGAATCTGTGTTATTTTAACATTATTGTGTTGGTCTTTATTTTATAATAAAAAATTAAAGGAGGAGAAAATAACTAGAGGTGAGACTTAAATATTTTTTTCTGTTTGTATTCTGTACAGTTGATAGTTCCTCAGAGTGGTTCTGCTCAGCTTCTCATCCAGAACATCCCACTGCGGATCTGGTTGTAGTCTGGCAGCTGTTCAATTGGACCTGAAACAGAAACGACAATCAGTTTTAAGTCAAACGATGAAATGGGTCCAAATCAGAACAGGTGGTTCACGACTCGCTGGTTCAACTTCAACCTGCTGCGAAGGTGCAGTCGCTCTCAAATCAAGTCTGACAGAGATGCCTACAGCTAACCTGAGTTCTGCATTAGCTTTTTTTAAAATCAAATTACAGCAACCACAGAAAATAGACGCACACTATACCAACACTGTGCTTATTTGTAAAAACTAAATAACTACATGTATAGTAGGAATCAAGTGTCCCTTTGAAGAAAATAACGGCTGCTGTGTCGATTAATACGGAGCTTCTGGCCGTAAGTTAAGCCCAAATATTGCTTCATAGCTCAGTGAGTTTGTCTCTGAGTGTTACATGGTACTCCAAATTAACCTGAACAAAAAAAATAAAGTGCAACGTGTGTGATAATGACATAAGAACATGGAATGAACAAAATGTTTGACACAGAGCAGAGGAGCAAAGATGATATTTGGACCTTGTGGACAGAATACATTAAAGCTGTAGGACACATCAGAAGCAGAGCATGTTGTCCCGGAGTTGCAGCATGGAAGGACCATGTGGTGTTCTGTGGTTGGGTTACGTATGATGCAGGGATGCACAATTAGGTAAATACTGATCTCAGTCACAGTGTTGGCTTTCCACAGTTAAAAGAACCTAATTGACTGATAGTCACATCTAAACAAAGTTCTGCTCATAGAACACAGTCCATGTAAATACACTGTCTTGGTTTAAGCTGAGTGAAGTGGTAAATCTGACATTAGAACTCTTTTCAACATATCTGTCTGAGCTGCAGTACCTAAGTGGAGACTAGAGGCTTCTCTGTGCACAGCAGCCTGCATGGGAGGTGTTCAGGAAACATCAGTAAATTGTCGTGTCTATCCATAAGCAGATCTTCAGAGAGACCTTTTGAGTCTAATTTTATTTAGATTTTTTCAGGAAATGCACTGAATTCAGGTGACGAACATTTTCAGTCATCTTTTGATGCAGATTTGTACATTAGCAGGAATGTATCACAACATGGACGTGATACTGGAGCTCTGTTTTTTTTTTAATGTGATGAATAAAATTAATGAATAATCTAGATAAATAATTGTGAGCTCAGTACTGATGAAAACAAATGTGCCATATTAGTATGATCAGTGGCAGGACACGACCTCCACCTACAGAAAACGGCCTCCATCCCCATGAGTTAAGACACTACATCTTGAGTAGGTCAACAGGTTTCCCTGCTCCAAAGTACTTTCCTTAAATCCACTATGGAAAAAGCAACATACCAACAGCTGCGATGGCAGGAGCCCTGTTATAGATGTATTTGGTGCACACTTCTTTGATGGTGTTTGCATCAATGGCCTGTTTGAGGAAACAGAGGACACATTATTACAGTTTGCCACCACTGTCTTTTTAAAAACCTTTATTCCCTGACTTGTCCTAACCCTTTATAGGGCACTCCTTGAAGCACGTGGAAAATGAAATTTTCAACCCCAGGGTATTATTGAAGGACATTTCAAGATATTTTTACTTTGTGACTTAAAATAAAATAAAAAAACCAAATGTTGCAAATCAAGATTAATCAAATTACCATATATGGTAACTTGATTAATCTTGATTTCCTGTGGAATTCATAATAAAAGAAAAAGTAACAAACTGGAAAAACATTTATCGAGAAGCTTTTTAGTTTGAGGTAATGATACACAAGCAGTAACTAAGCATTTATACAGTGCTTGGAAAGTTCATTCAGTAACATTTTTCTTGGTTTTGGCACTAATCTCAAAAAATAAATCAAAACGGAGTTCAATGCAAACCAGCAACAAAGCCTTTATAAAGTGCCTGGAACATTTGTTTAGGGACATTTTCATAAGGCAGTGATACTGGCACGAATATAAAAACTAAATCAAAGTGCACATGGTTCTTTGACCTCAAGGAGAGGCACAGGGTGGACATGGTGAACGTCCAAGGAAGTTACCAAGTGTGGTCGCTTTCCCCATGAAGGGCTAACCGCTAACCTAGTGAATTCCATTGCATGAAGCTAAGGAAGACGAACAGACCCTACAAAAGTGACTTTTTATGACCTCAACACCACAGTGCTCAAGTGAAAACAGGCTGAACAGTAAAGCAAGAATACTTGATGTGTAATAATTAGTTTTTGACCGTTTGGGTGCTACAGAACCACTGACATGTTATCTTTTAGGTTGATATTATGAACTTGTAGCTAACAGCTGCCTACATTCTCTCTTTTTGCTCTATCTCGGTCCCTACAAGTTCCTGAGGGAAATAAGACTTTATTGCTGCAAAATGCTTCACTAAGTTCACCAGCTTGTCTCTGACTGCGTCTCTCTGTAGCTTGGTGCTAAGCAGGTACTGTTCTATGAGTTTCAGTTTCTTCAATTCCACTAAACACGACACTGTAGTTGTGATTTAACCTTCAGCTAAAGCAATGCCGATGTGTCCACTCACATCGATGCGGGCCTCCAGCTCAGGCAGAGGAATCCTGCGGTTGTAGCACAACATCTGTCTGCCGATGTCCTCACAGATCGGGGTGGATCCTGGAGAAAGAAAATCCGCACATTGACACCAGGGACTGCACCAACATATGCAGTCATGGAAAAGATTATAAGACCACCCTTGTTTTCTTCATTTTTTTGTTCATTTTAACAGCAACAGCTCTGGCACTGTGCTGCCAAAGACAGCATTTTTAGTCCCATGATACACACAGGAGTTAGTACTTGATGGCATAACCAGTGTTTCTGATGACTGCAGACATGTGTCTTGGCTGCTCTCCACCAGCTTCTGACATGTTCTGCTGTCACAGCAGCCCATTCCTGTTGCACAAATTCAAACACATTTACTTTGTCTTTGGACTTGTGGTTCTCCATTTAGCGTTTGATGATTTTCCACAGGTTTTCAACTGGACTTAGATCTGGTGATTGAGCAGGCCAAGGCATGGTTCCAATGTTCTGGTTCTCCATCCAGGCTTTAGCAGACCTCACCATGTGGCAAGAGGCATTGTCTTGTTGGAAAATCCAGTCATTGGAGGCAGGAAAGAGTTTTCCAGCTGATGGAAGAAGACTGTTTTCAAGAGCATCCTGTACATGACCTGGTTCATTCACCCTTCACACAGTCACATTTGCCCTGTTCCACCCAAACTGAATCAACCCCAGATGGTCACTGATCCACCCCCATGTTTTACTGTAGGGCCAGACAGTCTGGTCTGGAGGCTTCTCCAGGCTTCCTTCTGACCAGTAAATTGGCTGGAGTGGGCATCAACTGAAAATTGGATCCATCACTGAAGAGAACCTCAGCCCAACCATCAACAGTCCAATCCTTCTGATCCCCAGCAGAGTAACCGGGCTTTCCTCTGCCTTTCATTGATGAAGGGCTTCTTCTGTGCCCTGTGTGACTTCAGACCAGCTTCAAGAAGTCTATTTCAAACTGTCCTTACAGAACAAGTCACATTTCTCCACAGTGCCAACTCATTTTAAGGTCCCTGGAGGTCTGACGACGATTCCTGACACAGGAACAGATGAGTGCTCGGTCATCTGGTGGGTAGAAAGATGTTTCCTGCTGCCACCAGCTAGCAATGTGGTAGCACCATGTTGGGCTTGTTGTTTCTTGGTGTAATGAACGGCTGTCTTGGAGATCTTCAGTGTTTTCGCTACCTGTCTCTCACTCATGCCAATTTCCAGCAGAGCCAAGATGGCTGCCATTGTGGCTTCACATAATTCTTTTTTTTAGGCTTTAAGTGAGAGCTGACAACTTCTGAGTTGTGCTACGGTTTGAATGTAAACAGGAAACCGCCTTTGCATGTGCAGCACTGCTTTTGGCATGAAATGACCTCTTATATACCCTACAGGAAATACAATGAAGCTTCAGCATGTCAAATAGGACATAAAGTATGATGTAATCAGCTGCTTTTTTTGTCGTGTTCATTGTATTCTTCAGGTCATAGACCTTCAGTGGTACCAGGCACTAAAATGAACAAGAAATTGAAGAAAACAAGGGTGGTCTAATCATTTTTTCTGACTGTATTTGCTTTCCCATCATGTTGCCTTACCGTCCAGATGCAGGAGCATGTTGGTCTTGAGCAGATTCTTTGCCCGAGCCACCTCACTTTCTGTCACACTGGTGCAAAGAGACATCCTGACAGGAAGCAGCGATGCACATATTAATTGCAAGGTTAATAAACCGATTAGATAAAAGTAAACTCATCTCTTCTACAGCATTTCTGATTGTCCTTTGTGTAAGTGTGCTCACCATTCCATCTGAGTGAAGTGCATCATGTCGTTGATGGTGCCGGGCTCACACACCATGTAGAGCCCCCACAGGCCTGTGTCAGTGTAGCAGGTGTTGAAGGACTGGAAACTGTGGCACAGGTTTCCCTGACAGGCCATCTGAGCCAGTTTACTCGACAGATTCTGGGGTTGTGGCAGATGTAGGAGATGGGAACAGAGAGGGACACAGACACATTAACAGGTGAGTGAATGGTGTGGTTCAATGTGTGTGTACAGGTCTTTCTATATTTGTGTCAACATCTGGTCCTCACAACGCTTTGAGGGGTTTAGACTTTGTTTTAGAGTTCAGGTAAATATTAAGGGGCTAGGGAACACATTATGTACAACAGAAAGATGTGTTTCAATATGAATATGATGAATAAGAAGAAATATATTCACCAATGAAATGTGTGACATCACTTTACAAGTAGACAGCTAGAAACTGGAGGTAGCTAACTTTGTGGCCTGTCCATAATGTGTGAGGGCTCTTCTGTACTCACCACGCCTCCGCCAAATGAACGGTCCCAGTTTCCAATCAGCGTGTTGGCAACCATGAGAGGGATGGTGTCGGGGTGAGACCATCCGACTGCCTCTACGGCGATGGTGATATGAGCCAGAGGCATTTTGTCATCACGCACACGGATCTGAAACAGCAGCAGACAAGATTTCTGCAGTAGTTACAAAATTAAATAGAAGGATTTTGAATATAGCAGCTTAATTTCAACAAAGACTTCCATAATAAGTTCAGGAACAAGCCCACAAAACTGTGTTACAAGAGAACTGTTTTCTATTTTAATGTGTTTAGTTTTCTTTGTGTGTTATTATGTGGCGGTGCTAAACTGAAGACTTCCCTCTTACCTCACTTCCGGTGAAGTGGCATGGAGGGAGTGCTGGGGCTTCACCTTGATATTTGCCAGGAAGCTTTCCAAAGTGATACTTGGCCAAATCAATGAGCTCATCGTGACAAACACCTGGTCAGAAACAAATCACAGAAAGTCCTGAAGATCAGACCAGCTTTGGGTTTGCAGTTTTGTAACACTTCAGCCCATGTTGATCTGACACGAGAGGAGAAATGGAGCTCTGACCTCCAGCAGCAGCCAGCACTATTCTGGGTCCTTTGTAGTGAGTGGTGATGTATTCAACCAGGTCTCCTCTGTTGATTGTCCTGCATCACAAACACAAACAGTAAGCGTCCAGCAGACTTCAAACCAAACTAACCTGTTCATTTTCAAAACAGCTTGTTTGGTCTTACTTGATGTTCTCTGCGGGGCCCAAGATGGTCCTGCCCAACGCTGTGGACTGGTACGATGTAGCATGCAGGTAATCAAAGACCACTTCCTGGATATTGGTCTCCACTTCCTGCATCTCTCTGAGGATCACCCCTCGCTCCCTCTCGATCTCTGACTCACCCAGTGTGCTGTTCTGGATGATGTCAGCCAGGATCTCCACAGCTTGGAGACACAAACACAACATTTTCTGATGTTATGTTGATTATGCTCTAAGAGTTGTCTGAGATGTTGTGCTGTCAGTTACTTTGAAGAAAAACCCTAAAGTTTTGTAAATGACTGAATCATTTCTGAAATTAGACCAGTTATATAAAATATTTATAAAATCCCTTACCAACATGATATTGACGTGACATAAAATCTTGTGCAGGACTGCTTTAATACTTAATAAGACTGCACTGCATTGAAATAAGCGAACTTGTTTACAACTAGATTTCTTTTCAAAGCGTGTCGTGATTACATGTAGATGACATCCGTGAGGAAATGCTACTATTCTTCCAGGACTTACAGACATTTAGACTTTCAGCATTGCATTCTGATCTACGAGTCTTTTTTTAATGCCAAGGAGTAGAAAATGTACTGGTCCTTCTATGATGATTTGTTCATACTATATTGGAAGCAGCACGGATGCTATTATCTGTCACCAATCTGCATCATGGATCTTCACACTTCATCTCAGCGTGGCCATAATCTCACTGTCATCATTCAGCCCCTCTGCTTGTCAGTACCTCGGGGGAGATCCTTAGAGAAAGCCTTGGCGTAATACACAGTCTGCTCCCGGGACGTGTAGGCGTTCAGGTGAGCGCCCATGTTCTCGATCTCCAACTCCAGATCCAGCTGAGAGCGTTTCTTGGTGCCCTGTCACACACATACAGACTCAGATGAACAAACCTCAGAAAATGTTTTGTAATATTAATGACAAGTCATATTAATATTTTATTTTTTACCTCATGAATGTTGCATTTCTATAAAGAATGTTAAACTATGCTGCCCTGAAGGATTCCACTGTGTCCATGTGCCTCTAGATGAGATCAACAGGTATTTTGCTAATGTCATTTTTAACCTACAATAGCTATTTTCTTTGGAATGGGTTCGTATATGTCAATAAAGTGAAGTGCTTGCTGTGTTGTTACCCTCTCACCTTAAATGCCATATGCTCCAGGAAGTGGGCAGTGCCATTATTCCTCTTGTTCTCATAGCGACTGCCAGCATCTATCCACAGGCCCACCTGGAAGGAGTCAGTTATTAATATCCACATCCACTGTAACACAACTCCTGGCATGA
>NW_007577857.1:888191-892339 GCF_000690725.1 Stegastes partitus | reverse complement strand
ACAAACACACAAAAGCAGCAGGAGCAACTACAAACAGCAGAGAAGTGTTTATGTGGAGACCCTCTCACTTACTGTGCAGGTGGTGAGCCCAGAGTCCTCTGAAGCCACCCGGAGCCCGTTGTCTAAAGTGGTCACTTTGGTTTCGGGGACATTCAGTGCCACCTGCTGAGCAGCCTGAGTAGCCAAGAGCCTGGTCGGTCCAGCTGAGAGCTGCAGGAGAACCAGTCACCATGACACTTCAGATTTAGGACACTGACGTCAGTTGTTCTCAATCGGCAACAGCTTACATAACCGTGTCGTCGATAGTTTCACAGTATTACTTACGCTAAACTTTTAAGAATTATCTCAGAATAACAGAACATGTCGCAGCTGTTAGCTAATTGAACAGTTATCAAACAGTGAGCGGCCGTAACGAGGTTTCCCTCCGTTAGACGGACCACTGACAGCTGTCAAGAAACTACAGAGGGGAAATTTCATTAAAAACACTGATTTGAAAGTATTTTTCTTACCCTGCTCAAAGAATTAGTCTTCAGTAAGTATCTTTGTAGGAGATATCTCCCGGCAAATGTGAGGTTCTGTAAGGACGCCGCCATATTGTTTATCTGGAATACTGCGCAGGCGTCGTTATCGCTGACGCAATATCCGCCTCACGAGACGACAAACACAAGCAGTTACACAGACCTCTGGAAGTTCTCACAGCAGCAGAAAAACACGGTTATGAGCTGAAAACACCTGAACAAGCAGCTTTTTATTTTACAAAAGCAATTTACCCTCTAAAATGCTGCCATTCAAGATGTTTCTATTGTGTTATTCTGCTGCTGAACTAAACACAGGCCTGTGAAAATTAACCATTACTGAAAAACATATAGCAAGTGACTAAAAGGTGACATAACCTATTGGTTATTTTTAATTAAAGAGATTTAAATACATGTAACATGTGCAGTATGCAGCAAAAATGAGGAAACCCCAGTGAAAACCCCACAGTAACAGGTCTAAATAGCATCCTCTTACCATATTGCACAGCTGCTAAGTTGAACAGCAGAGTATTTGTTCCTGTGTCAAATTTCATTTGTTAATTTAATGAATTACGATATTAAAAGCACAGATCCCACAGTAGGAACTCAATGCAACAAAAGTATGTCTTTTGTTACTAAGATTCAAATCTTTCATTTTTTTCAATCCTTCATATGCCCACCTTTATTTTTGATGACAGACTTTTAGTTACAATTTGCTGGAGGGGTTTGTTACTCTACCTTTCTCTTTAAAATACAATAAATGTGTTCTGTTAGGCATACGTGTCTGTGTAATAGTTTTAACCTTTTCAAAAAGCTCTTGTGTGATGTTGCTAGTGTGCTTTGGATCACTAACGTGCTGGCATATCCAGAGGCATTCACAATACCATCTATACACAACGTCTCCCCAACACCTTTTACACTCATGCAACACCATATTATTATAGTGACACTTCTGTGCTTCACTCTCAGAACTATGCATTCACTGTGGTAGTCCTGGTCAGTTTCAAACATGCTGCACTCCATCTGAAAGAAATCATTCTGGGTGTTGTCTGATAAAGAGTGCACTCACAACATTCATCAAGCTTCGTTTTATGTTTTTTAGCAAAATTTAATCTTGCAGCTTTGTGCCAAAGAACAGGTGAAGGTGTTTGTCTTTGCTGTCCATACAGGCCGGTGTTATGCACGCATGTTATGCAGACATGCACATAGTCACAGCCTATAGGTCCAAACTGAGAAAGTTCTGCTGTTTACGGGTCGTTTTATAACTATCTTCATGCAGTTAGGCTCACTGGAAATCACAAATGTACTCAGTTATGTTATAACGATCACATTCGATGGTGTCCTGAAATTCTACTTTAGGGCCTGAATTTTCAATATCGTCTTTCTAAGTATTTGTTTCTGATTGTTCATAAGTAGTTAACCTAAAAATAAAACAGCTATCAATAGGTGATTGAGTTTTAAATCATTTAGCATCTGAATACACATGGTCGTACTCACTTCTGTTGTATCCTGCACATAAATGTGGAGTACTAAAGTACTACAAAATAAATGACTAAATTCTATACATGTGTATTTATAGTGTATGGAACTGAGCAAATGTGTTTTTGCTGCCTATATCAATGAAGTTACTATCTGACCCTTTAAAAACCTGTTTCGTGTTTTTTGCCTCCATTTTTTGAATTCATTATGAAAGGGCCCCTTTTATTCTGAAAGCATCGCGTTTATTTTGAAAGGGCATGACAGTTGTAAGGCGGAAGTGTGAGTTCAGATCAGCGCGAATTTTCTCCAGTCTCAACTTCTTCTCTGAGGCTCTTTTACAGTAGTTCAGAGGCAGAGCAGAGGCCAGCAGGTTGAAGCCAGAGCGCTCCGGAGCAGAGACGGAGCTGCTGCCGCTCATCTGAAGGTACTTCCGGCTGACCGCTCCGCTCTGCAGGCTTCATATGAACTTGGTTAGCTGCTAATGCTGCAGAGTTAGCTCCTACCGCTAAGTAGTGGCCTTAACTTGAGCAGCAGTCAACAGACATTATCTTTGCTGTGGCTTCCAGACAAAAAAAATGGCGGATCTGATGGACGGTGATCTGGAAGACGGAGAGATTTCCGGCTCCGGCTCGGACACCGAGATGAGAAGCGCCGCAGCTCGACCCCAGCTATCAGCATCATTCAGCGGCCAGTCCTTCCAGAGCAGAGCCCAGCCTCCAGCCTACCGCAGCTCCGGCAGGACGGCGGAGTCCAGTGACAGTGATGCGGACTCGTCAGACGAGGAGGCGGCGGTTTGGCGCCGCAAACGCCAGAAAGTGTCCAACGCTCCTCCGTGCCCCGTCCGGCCGAGGCCGAACCCCGCGCCCGCCCATGGAGCGCTGGGAGGCCGCAAGGTGAACAACATTTGGGGCTCTGTGGTCCAGGAGCAGTGCCAGGATGCTGTGACTTCAGAGCTCAGTATATTCGGCATGGAGGGTGTTAGCATGTCCAGCAGAAATGTAGAGACTTATAATTTTGTCCTGGCCCGTAAGATCATGGAGAAGGAGCGGGAGAGCCAGCCAAAGAACGAAGGAGAGGTGAGCATGCTGGATGCAGAGCTGGAGGAGTACATGAAGGGCCGGGGGTCAGAGGACGGGCCAGGGGGCGACGCCAAGAGGAAGAGGCCAGCTAAAGACAGACTGGGCCCCAGAGCTGAGATGGATGTCAAGGGCCGGTATGAGATCACTGAGGATGACCCTGATGATAAGGTGACAGATGAGATCGCACACAGGCTGCAGGAGCCCAAAAAAGATCTGATAGAACGTGTTGTTCAAGTCGTTGGAAAGAAAAAAGCCATAGAACTGCTCGGAGAGACCGCCACGCTGGAGGAGAGCGGTGGTGTTTACACCATGGATGGCAGCAGGCGGCGGACCCCAGGTGGGGTGTATCTCAACCTGCTGAAGAACACGCCCAGCATCACCAAGGCCCAGATCAGGAAGATATTCTTAGAGGAACAGCAGAAGGACCAAAAGAGCAAAAAGGCTGCCCAGAAGAGGAGGAGGCACATGGTGGCCAAGAAGATGAAGCAGGCCATCGGCACGTTAAACCTGCAGGAGCACGATGATGTCTCCAGGGAGACTTTTGCTAGTGATACCAATGAGGCCTTGGAGTCACTGGAGGAGGCTGCAGAGGAAGAGGAGGGTGAGGAGGAAGCTGCTGTGGGCACTGAGGACACGGTGGTCTACAACTCAGCGGACCTGGAGGTCTTCTGAGGGCGGCCTGCTGTCTGAACAAGGATCATCTGGACTAACGTGAATGAAACACTGAGAGCACTGTAGTCACACTGTGGTGTCTTTTTTTTTTTTTTTTTACTTTAGCAATAAAGGCTGTGCTGATGTTAACAGAAATATTGTACTTGTTCTGTACAGCTTGGGTTTGTTGATTTTAGCATTTCTGATTGAAATGGTGTTTGCCTTTTAAATCAAATTCTGATCAAACAAAAACTGTCATCTGGCTTTCAAATACAGTAACCTTCTTTGTTCTAACTTTCATTGTGAGATAACAAGGTTTTCGTTCTCTAAATTCATCTCTGTGACTGTATCTGAAAAATAAATAAAGGTGACTCAGGTAAAATTACTTTAACAGTGGGTGGTTTGTACACTGCTCCTTTTTTTT
>NW_007577857.1:878040-887997 GCF_000690725.1 Stegastes partitus | reverse complement strand
GATGCTGCAGTGCAAACATTTGTCCACTAGATGGCAGACACACACCACTTCCCACACTGGCTGATGACCTCAAGTTTAGGACAAGTAGCTGAAAGTAAATCTTAGGAAGCTCTATCCTGAAAGAATCCTGTGGTTGAAGGTGCAAGATACAAAAAAATGTATTAGCTAGCTTGTTCGTTCACCATCCAGTCCAGGAGCTCCTCAGTGTTTTGTATGAAAATCAAATGTGTTATGGTCATCTGAAAACCCTTTGAATGTAATGCAGGCAGGTGTCTGGTGTTGTGTCACTGACATGTCCAGTTGTAGAGCTGCGGACTAATACGATGCTGCATATTCAGTGTTGTGGTGAATCCTAAGCGAGTGATTATCTGACGAGTTTTGTACACATCATTGGCACATTTTAACAACAACAACAATAATAATACTAATAACTAATAATATTTCTACACTGCACAACATTTGTACAATGCACGATAAAAACAAAGATTAGACACAAGACTGACAAATGTGAAATGACTCAAATAAATACTAACAAAATTAATAAAACTACAAGTTTTCTCCTTCCAAGTAGTCCCTCTGGAGTCTAACACACTTCCCAGCCTTCTCTTCTCGCCGCCATGCACTCCTGGAAGGATTCTTCCAGGATCCTCCACAGCTCCGTCATCACAGCCATCTTGATGTCGTCCACGTCTTCTAAATGGGTCCCCTTGATGACCCCTTGAGCTTGGGGAAGAGGAAACAATCCCACGGAGCCAGGTGGGGTGAGTAGGGAGGTTGCTCCAGCACGGTGATGTTCTTCTCAGTCAGGAACTGTGGGATGCTCAGGGCGTTGTGAGCAGGCGTGTTGTCATGGTGAAGCAGCCACCACTGGTCCTGCCACAACTCTTCTCGCGCACTGAATGCAGCAAACACGTGCTGGCTGATCATCTGAAGGGGAAAACTCGTAGTTAGTAGTTTGGGTTAGAAATGTATCTTTTGTGACACCAGTCCTGGAACTTTTCTGACACACCTGGTATGTTGAAGGACACATTGTGATGAAAAATAACTCCAAGGTTCTTCACAGGAGAACTGGAGGCCAAGGCAATTCCATGTGTTTTTCTGAGGTGTTTAGGGCCAATTACAATAACCTCAGTTTTGTCTGAATTTAAATGAAGGAAATTACAGGTCATCCAGGCCTTTATGTCCTTCAGACATGCC
This sequence comes from Stegastes partitus, assembly GCF_000690725.1. NCBI lineage: Eukaryota > Metazoa > Chordata > Actinopteri > Pomacentridae > Stegastes > Stegastes partitus. The sequence continues at coordinate 886,800 of NW_007577857.1, read as the reverse complement.
TGGAGTTTGTCTTACTGTTTTCATTTCACTTTTTAGATGAATATAGCTGGGTGTCATCTACTTAACAATGGAAATTAATGCAGTGTTTCCCAATATTATTACCTAAGGGGAGCATGTACAAGGTAAATAATATAGGTCCTAACACAGAGCCCTGTGGAACCCCATAACTAACTCTACTGCGGGTGGAAGAATCCTCATTAACATGAACAAACTGGAATCTATCTGAAAAATATGATTGAAACCAATTTTGTGCAGTTCCTTTAAGTCCAGTTGAACATTCCAGTCTCTGTAATAAGATGATCCACTGAATCAGATGCAGCACTGAGATCCAGTAGAACCAGTATAGAAACTAATCCACTGTCTGAAGCTATAAGAAGATCATTAGTGACCTTCACCAGTGCTGTCTCTGTTCTATGATGGATTCTAAACCCTGACTGAAACTCTTCAGACAAACCATTTCTATGCAGATAATCACATAATTGGCTGCAACAACTTATTCAAGAATTTTAGAAATAAAAGGAAGGTTGGATATGGGCCTATAGTTAGCTAAAACGCCTGGATCCAGAGTGGGCTTTTTGAGCAGTGGTTTTATTATAGCTACTTTAAAAGCCTGCAGTACGTAGCCTGTTAATATAGAGAAGCTGATGATATTTAATACTGCAGTATTTATTAGAGGAAAGATTTCCTTGAACAGTCTAGTTGGGATTGGGTCTAACAGACATGCTGCTGGTTTAGAAGAATTTACTGTCGATGTGAGCTCTGACAGATTTACAGCAGAGAAGCAGTCTAAGTATAAATCTGGTCCAATGGATGCATCCAGAGCTGCTGCACCAACAGACATGCTAATAATTTTTTGTCTAATATTCAAAACTTTATCAGTGAAGAAGGTCATGAAGTCTTCACTGCTGAGAGCTAAAGGAAACAAGGCTCTGACTCTTTGTCAGCCTGGCTCCAGTGCTGAAAGGAAACCTGGGGTTGTTCTTGTTTTCCTCAATTAGGGATGAATAATAAGCAGTTCTCGTCTTGCGGATCGCTTTTTTATAGGCTATCTTTATATAGCTATCTTTTCAGGCTAGATGAAATTCTTCTGACTTGGTGGAGCACCACTGTCTTTCTAACCTTCTTAATTTCTGTTTTAAGATGCGCAGCTGTTGACTGTACCACAGAACTATTTTATTATAATTTATTGGCTTCTTTTTCAATGGGGCAACAGCATCAATTGATGAACGCAGTAAAGCTGCAGTTCTGTCAACAAGATGATCCACCTGTGTGAGACTGAGATTGGAGGAGCTGCTCTCTGTTGTGTTGGCACTGAAGTAAATAATAGTGGATCCATCCATCCATCATCTATACACCGCTTAATCCTCATTAGGGTCGCGGGGGGGCTGGAGTCTATCCCAGCCGACTTCGGGCGAAGGCAGGGGACACCCTGGACAGGTCACCAGTCCATCACAGGGCTACACTTAGAGACAGACAACCAAGCACACTCACATTCACACCTACGGAACATTTAGAATCAACAATTAGCTTCAACATGTTTTTGGACTGTGTGGGAGGAAGCCGGAGAACCCGGAGAGAACCCACGCTGCACGAGGAGAACATGGAGACTCCGCGCAGAAAGATCCCGGTGCCTCCACCGGGACACGAACCTTCTTGCTGTGAGGCAACAGTGCTAACCAACTGCACCACCCTGCAGCCCGAGTAGCGGAACCATTTCCTTAAATTTAGTAACTGCATTTTCGGATAGACATCTACTGTAATGAAACTCTTTGGTAGGTGTTCCATAGTCCATTATTGTAACTTCAAATGTTATGAAGAATGATCAGAGAGGACAGAGTTTTGTTTAAAGACAGTTTACTGACTGACAAAGCAAATGATCCAATGTGAGTCCTTTCGATGTAAGACCATTGGGTTTGGACCACTTGAGGATGTGATATGAATGCAGCTGATCATTCAGTCTTGTTTGGGGGTCATTTCAAGTCACCAGTCCAGTTAAAGTCCCTTTAATGATAACATAGAATAGTCTGTCTTTAAAAATCATCTCGAAAAAGCAGCTGTACAGGCATCTAGTTTCAGAAAGTTATTGAGAGAACTGTGTCTCACAGAGGATGTTTGACTACGTGACTGGCATTGCACAGCTGAAGAACAAAAAAAACTGTTTCAGTGGTTATCTGATCTGTTCATTTCCTCTGCAGCGCTTGCCTTCCTCAGAAGTTGAGATATTAAGAACCTATTAGACATTCACATTTTACATGCAGAGCTGATCGTCTGGGGAATAATCAGCATCCTTACAAGCAATGGAGGAAATTTCTGCCATTATTGAACCTGCCAGCCCACAACATTCAACGAATCACACTGGTGAGAATGAAGTGACAAACAGATAAATATTATTGTCTGTCATTATTACTGCCGTAAGAGCTGTTGGTTTATTTCTGTGTTCAGGTCCGAGGAGCTCTAAGAGGAGTTTTCATTCAGTTGAATATCTCTGTTTGGGGCTGCTGAGTGTTTTCCTGCTGGTTGGACTCATCACCCTCAGCGTCCTCTGTGAGTGGTTTTAATGAGTTAACTTTCTAACAATCACTGGCCTAAATATGTGCAGATTAAAAAATCTGGTGCTGCATTTTGAATGGAACTTAGAATCAAATTTGACAAACTCAACAAGCGCTGAACATCTCAATTCAAACCATGTTAACAATTTTAGAAAACTAACACCAGCAGCAATTTTTCCATAATTACAGTAAAATGATAGTTTGCTACAAGTTTGTCATACATCGGGGCACATACCTGCCGACTCATTTTCACAGCAAGAATCAAGTAAAAATGTGAAAATATTTTGATCTTGGACTGAAGTAGATGGACAGTATTAGTATGGAAGCATAGGGTGTTTCGTGTTTCTGAATCATGCACTTTGATTTATTTCAGACCATGACTCGGCTGCAGATCTCTCCACTGTTAAGGAAAGCCTGGCTGAGCGTCTGCAGGCCTGTAATAATGAACTTTCCTCCATGAAAGGAGAGAGAGACCAGCTGAAAGCCAGCCTCGATGAAATGACTAAAGAGCGGGACAGACTTGAGAGTTTGTCCAAACAAAGTGAGTCCTTCCCCGTCTGATATACGACAGAATCGTCCACCTGTTGCTCTCCAGTTAGTTGACTTGACAAATTCAAAGGTCTGTTGTTTTATAGGCAGAAATTCAGTGANCAAATTCAGAAAAGAACAGAAAAACAAACCAACAACTGAAGACTCTGCTGGACAGATGCTGCAGTGCAAACATTTGTCCACTAGATGGCAGACACACACCACTTCCCACACTGGCTGATGACCTCAAGTTTAGGACAAGTAGCTGAAAGTAAATCTTAGGAAGCTCTATCCTGAAAGAATCCTGTGGTTGAAGGTGCAAGATACAAAAAATTTATTAGTTAGCTTGTTCACCATCCAGTCCAGGAGCTCCTCAGTGTTTTGTATGAAAGTCAAATGTGTTATGGTTATCTGAAAATCCTTTGAATGTAATACAGGCAGGTGTCTGGTGCTGTGTCACTGACATGTCCAGTTGTTTAGCTGCGGACTAATACGATGCTGCATAGTCAATGTTGTGGTGAATCCTAAGCGAGTGATTATCTGACTAGTTTTGTACACATCATTGGCACATTTTAACAACAATAATAATAGTAATATCTATTAACATTTCTACACTTTCTAAAACAGGGTTTACAAAGTGCTCTGACTGACAAAGCCAAAGCAGGGTACCCAGAATGCACGATAACAACAAAGACTAGACACGAGACTGACAAATGTGAAACGACTCAAATTAATAAATACTAACAAAATTACTAAAACTACAAGTTTTCCCCTTCCTAGTAATCCCCCTGCAGACTATCACACAGCTCCGTCATCACAGCCATCTTGATGTCGTCCACGTCTTCTAAACAGGTCTCCTTGATGACCCCCTTGAGCTTGAGGAAGAGGAAACAATCCCACTGAGCCAGGTGGGGTGAGTAGGGAGGTTGCTCCAGCACGGCCATGTTCTTCTCATCCAGGAACTGTGGGATGCTCAGGGCGTTGTGAGCAGGTTGTCATGGTGAAGCAGCCACCACTGGTCCTGACACAACTCTTCTCGTGCACTGAACGAAGCAAACACGTGCTGGCCGATCGTCTGAAGGGGAAAACTCGGAGTTAGTAGTTTGGGTTAGAAATATATCTTTTGTGACACCAGTCCTGGAACTTTTCTGACACACCTGGTATGTTGAAGGACACATTGTGATGAAAAATAACTCCAAGGTTCTTCACAGTAGAACTGGAGGCCAAGGCAATTCCATCCTGAGTAACTATCTGGTTAGACAGTGTGTTTCTGAGGTGTTTAGGGCCAAATACAATAATCTCAGTTTGGTCTGAATTTAAATGAAGAAAATTACAAGTCATCCAACTGTTTTCATTTCACTTTTTAGATGAATATAGCTGGGTGTCATCTACTTAACAGTGGAAATTAATGCAGTGTTTCCCAATATTATTACCTAAGGGGAGAATGTACAAAGTAAATAACACAGAACCCTGTGGAACCCCATAACTAACTCTGCTGCGGGTGGAAGAATCATCATTACATGAACAAACTGGAATCTGTCTGAAAAATATGATTGAAACCAATTTAGTGCAGTTCCTTTAAGTCCAGTTAAACATTCCAGTCTCTGTAATAAGATGATCCACTGAATCAGATGCAGCACTGAGATCCAGTAGAACCAGTATAGAAACTAGTCCACTGTCTGAAGCTATAAGGAGATCATTAGTGACCTTCACCAATGCTGTCTCTGTTCTATGATTCATTCTAAATCCTGACTGAAACTCTTCAGACAAACCATTTCTATGCAGATAATCACATGATTGGTTTGTAACAGGGCTGCAAGGTGGCGCAGTTGGTAGCACTGTTGCCTCGCAGCAAGAAGGTTGCCGGTTCGCGTCCCGGTGGGGGCACCGGAATCTTTCTGCGTGGANGATAAAAACATGGACATAATGATCAGTAATATCCCATGTCTCATTTTTTTCCCCCCAGATAAAACGTGTCCTGCAGGATGGAGGATGTTCGCTTCTACATGTTATCTTCTCTCTGAAGAGTCTGGTTCCTGGGATGAAGGCAGGGAGGACTGTAAAGGCCGAGGAGCAGATCTGGTGGTGATAAACAGTCCTGAAGAACAGGTCCAGTGTGTTTTAGTGTGTTTGCAAATAAACATGAAAATTCATCCCCCTGTAAATCCTCTACGTGCATCACTTTGCCCAGTTTTAAAGAAAGTATGAAGCAGCAGATAATTTCTGCACAAACCTTTTGAACCATAAGTCGAATATTCATAGCAGTTCAAAGCATCCCATGAGGTTTATTTCAGCTGTATTTGATTGTCAGCTGGGTTGGATTTTATGCAAAAGACTGACTGCATACATTTCAACACAATCTCTGCCAAAACTGCTGCTGATGATCTTCAGTTCAAGCCTCATAAAAGTTATTATACGAGTTTAGATTTTCGAAAATTTGTTCATCCATCAAAGCCACTTGAAAACTAGCAACAAGGCCACCAAACTGAAAGTGAGATCATAACTCAGTAACTGTTTCCTGTACGGACCCAGATCTTGGTGCATGGACCAAACTATGCAATGGTTTCCTGGTGAGGGTTACAATAAGCAGTAACATTTTCCTGTCAGTGCTTACAGCCACACTTTTATTACAATCAGATCAAGTTGTTATGGCAGGTATGGCCTGCTAAGCTAGTTCATTTTAATTAGAGGAGTTTCTTTATGATTTTTGAACGGATTTGTTCAGATAGAATTTATAAACTGCACATATTGTGCTTAAGAGCTAAAATGTGTTTTTCTTCATGACAGACGTTTCTTTCAAGGTTCAAAGGGGAAAATCCATGGATTGGTTTGAATGACAAAGAAAACGAGGGCACCTGGACATGGGTGGACGGAACTCCTCTGACTATTAGGTAAGTCTTTACTTTGGTTCAGCATTAATTAATTCACATCCACAACTACTGTTTTGTTATGATGACAGTTTATCAATTATTGAACCTCCAGCAGGTGTTTCTCACAATCATAACAGAAATAACCTCATTGGTGAACTTACACATCAGTGGATGAAGTCATGCTACCTGGGCCAGATCTTACAGTTTTTCTGTGGCATAACGGGAACTAACTCCTCCTAAACTGACCTCATATCATCTTGTATACATTTTATGGTAAAGAGCTGCAGTGTTGGGTCATAATTCTCAGTGGATACATCATCCAAAACAGCTGATTTTAAACATACATAGTCGTTGGGCGCTGCTGGTGTAGTGGTATCATGCAAGATTCCCATTCTTGCGACCCGGGTTCGATTCCTGGGCGGCGCACGTATTTGGGCTGCAGGGTGGCGCAGTTGGTTAGAATCGCTGCACTAAGGTTGCCAGTTTGCGTCCCGGTGGGGGCACCGGAATCTTTTTGCGTGGAGTCTCCATGTTCTCCCCGTGCAGCGTGGGTTCTCTCCGGGTTCTCCAGCTTCCTCCCACACAGTCCAAAAACATGTTGAGGTTAATTGGTGATTCTAAATTGTCCGTAGGTGTGAATGTGAGTGTGCTTGGTTGTCTGTCTCTAAGTGTAGCCCTGTGATAGACTGGTGACCTGTCCAGGTGAACCTGTCTTCACCCTGAGTCAGCTGGGATAGACTCCAGCCCCCCATGACCCTAGTGAGGATTAAGGTGTATAGATAATGGATCGTCATTGGTACAATAAAAAAATTAGGAAACAAGATGTTAAAATCCCATCAAAACCATCTGTTCTTGCTTGTGTATGTGTTTTTATTCTGATTCCTTTGTCAAAAATGAACAGTGTAATGAATGAAATGAAATGAAATGAAAAATACTTTATTTATCCCAGAAGGGAAATTCAATTATTATAATAATGACTCTGTTGTTCACTGATCTGCCAGCTATTGGGAGAACATCCAGCCTGACAACGGTGGTGGAAGTCCACAGTGGGGTGAAGAGGACTGTGCACAAATCAGAACTGCCGAATCAACTCACTGGAATGATATTTCATGTACAACGTCTCTGCAGTGGATCTGTGAAAAACTGCCATAAGGTAGCTGCATTATATTTTGAGGATTGTATATTTGAAGGTCATATATGTATATAAAACCAAATGTAAAAATTTCAGGTTTTTATATTGAATAGTTTCAGAAATATTGTCATTCAAACATATGCTTAAAATGTAATGCCTGAAAAGACTTGCTGAAAGTGGGTCGTTGGGCAGTTTTGTTAAAAATGTATCTCAGAAAGTATTATACATATTAGTCTAAAATGTCACAGATATCCTTATATATATGTAGACTTTATGATTGAAAAAGATTTCAGGCAAATCAGAAACAGTCGAACAGAAATTGTTCTGAAAGTTTGATGATTTCAGATGGAACGACCCTGTTGAGAATCAAACCGGGTGACTTTTACATGAGGAAGCTGTTGGTTTTGTCCAGCACACAGCTGCAATCTGATTGTATACATGAGAAACAGCATCAACAAAGCTGATGAATATCACCAGAGTAAAGTAAGAGACCATGCAGATGTGGTTTAGCAAGGGTGTCATTCTTTTTTCACTGCCAAGAAGAGATGAAAGTCGTACTTCCTCTTTATAAAACCATTAGAGAAACTTGTGAGTGAACACTGTTGCACCTGTATGGCTGTCTGTGTGAAGACCATTTTGAATTTCAGAACTTGCACATACTGAATATATAAGCATGTATATGTGTGTGTATATACATCTGTCAGATTGCACTGTGGAAAAAAAAATCTGTAAAACAAACAAACAAACAAAAAAGAAGCCTGTGAAATCTTGACAGCAACAGCGCCAGAAAGGAAGTAAAGTCGTGACTCGATAATCCGACACTAAATGTAAAACCTTCTTTTATGTCGGATATCAAGGCTGTCGGATTGTCAAGATGGAGGTCAAGATACGAGGAGGGCTTGATGCTGGAAGGATCATTTGCTGTTAATTATTGTTCATAGTTGTTATAATAACTAGTGTATTGTTAGAACACTACACATCGCTGGATTTCACGCCAAATTCACCGGTGCGATTGTGCACAGCCCTGTCGGTTGACATCAAAAGTAAATACGTTCAGACAGCAGGCTGCAGTGACCCAAATCCGACTTTTTTTGCCCCTATGTGACCTGTGTCCAGTCTTTTCATGACAGTCCGAACAACACAGATCCGACTTCCATCGGGGGGGCACTTCCATCCCGGGGCAGCGCCCCGACGGGGTGGAAGTGGCCGGAACACACAGGCAGTACTTGGCTGCTGATGCTAGTTTAGTTAGCGGTCACAGTTCTGTTTCCACCATCGGTGGCGGCGGCGGGGGAGTGGCAGATACCGTTACCATCCATGTTTACTTTCGCAAACACTGAGCAGAGGTGTGTCCTCTTCTGTGCATGCGGGACACTTTTGGGTCGTATGAAGTTCACACAGCAGATCACATACAAGTCGTATTTAATTAAACATGTGAATGAACTCGTAAAAATATTGTATTTCACAAAAAAATCCCACCGTGGACCCACAGTGGAGTCACTGTTTCACTGTGGAGAGCCTGTGGAGAGGTTTAGGGTGAATCAGTGGTTAGCATCTTTGTCTCGCAGCTGGAAGGTCGCCGGTTCGTGTCCCGGTGAGGACACCCGGGATCTTTCTGTGTAGAGTCTCCATGTTCTCCCCGTGCAGCGTGGGTTCTCTCCTCCCACAGTCCAAAAACATG
>NW_007577857.1:875437-877662 GCF_000690725.1 Stegastes partitus | reverse complement strand
GTGTGTGTGCTGTCTGTGTCAAGTGGATGTGTTTCGAACTCATTTACTTTTCACATCTTTGTCGATGTTTAATTCAATGCTCAGTACAGTCCTTGAGTAAATCTACTTACTTTTCACAGCTGTCTGAGGATTAATGTTGGCAATTGTGTGTTGTCGTCACCAGGTGGCACCGTTGTCTTGTGATGGTTAGTAGAGAGTGAAGTTGTTCTAAGGCAGTGGTGGGCAACCTGTGGCTCCGGAGCCGCATGTGGCTCTTTCATTACCTCTGCTGTGGCTCCTTGTGGCTTTGGAAAATAAATAATGAGTATTTTAATTCAAATGTATTTTTATTTTAGTTTTTTGGCCTTTGTGCCTTTATTGGATAGTATCAGTCAGAGAGAAACAGGAAAGTGGGGGAGAAGAATGGGGGGAGGACATGTGGGAAAGGGTCATGAGTGGGATTTGACCTCATGACCTCCACATTGGGACTGTAGCCCTGCACATGGGACGCTGGATCAACCCAGTGAGCTATAGCGGCACCCCTAGTTCGTTAGTTTTTAAAATGTAATTCTAAATTTGAAGATTTTTGTGAACTTGTAACATTAAAATAAAACGTGTTTTATATTTTGCATTCATATTTTACTGAACTAAATGCATAAATAAATGTTTCACCACAGGTGTCACAGTCTAAAGCAAAATCCTTGTTTTTGTTCAGCATGATGGGATTTGTCATTGATTCAACAGCAAAACAGCATCAGTTCAAGGTTATTCAAAGGTTTGGGTAACGTTTCAAGGGTCATACCACCATGTGGGATAGGTGCTTGTTCAAAACCAAACCAAACTAAAACATATGAAAGCATTACTACTGCTCTCACACACTGGAATTAGAAAACACTAAACCCAGCTCTGTTGCTTGCAGTATATCGACCACCGGCCCCTTACTCTGAATTTTTATCTGAATTCTCAGAGTTCTTAGCTGATTAGTGCTCAGTAGATATGAAGTTGTTATCGCGGGTGATTAATATCCACGTAGATAATGAGAACGACAGCTTCTGCATTTGGATCATTGTTAGACTCTGTTGGTGTTTCTCAAAATGTAAATAAACCAACTTGCAGTTTTAAGCCTTGATCTTGTGTTGACATATGGCATAGAACTGGAACATGACGACAAAACCTTTTATCATTTTTTAACAGCATTAGAATTTATAATAATGGACTACAGAACATTTGCCAAAGAGCTCCATAACAGCAGATGCTTATCTGATAAAGCAATAACTAAATTAAAGGAAAGTGATTCATAGGATGAGAGCTGCTCATTATTCATCTTAAATAGAGATAAACATCCTCCGCTTTGTTTTCAGCACGGAGAGCTTCGGCAAGAGTCCCAGCTCTGTGGAGTCTTGTGTTCATGTTGCTCTTGGTAGTGAAGACTTCATGACCTTCTTCACTAATGAAGTTCTGGATCTTAGACAAAAAGTCCTGAACAAATCTTTAGGTGCAGCAGCTCTGGAGCCACACATAGGACCACACTTAGACTTGGGCTGTATCTTTGTTGTAAATCTCCCAGAGGTCACAATGATAGTGAATTCTTCTAAACCAGAAACATGTCTGTTAGACCCAATCCCCACTAGACTGTTCAAGAACATCTTTCTTTTAACTAACACAGTGTATTAGACATCATCAACTTCTCTTCAGTTGATCCAGTGGATCACAGCATCTTATTACAGAGACTGGAATAATGGCGTATTATCTGACTGAACAATCTCACAGATTGGCTATGTTCAGACTGCAGGACTTGATGCTCAATTTGGATTTGTTTGTGAGTTTGTTCACATTTCCGGTTAAATGCGGCTTGTATGTGATCTGCTGTGTGAACTTCATACGACCTAAAAGTGTCCCGCATGTGTAGAAGAGGACACGACGACGTCACACGCAGTGAGCGTGCTCAGTGTTCACGGAGGTAAACGTGGATGGTAACAGTGGAGCGTATCTGCCACTCCCCCATGGTGGTGGAAACAGAACTGTGACCAATAACTAAACCGGTATCAGCAGCCAAGTACTGCCTGTGTGTTCCGGTCACTTCCACCCCATCGGAGCGCTCTCCCGGGGTGGAAGTGTCCCCCGACTGTGCCGAATATTCAGATATTCCTCATTAATTGGATCTGTGTTGTTCAGATTGTCATGAAAAGACCAGACACAGGTCACATAGGAGAAGAAAAAAAATCAGACTTGGGTCACTTCAGCCT
>NW_007577857.1:870760-874948 GCF_000690725.1 Stegastes partitus | reverse complement strand
AACCAGCATCCTGTCCGTATTATGTAATACTGAGCAGGCCCCACTGATTTAGATTGTGCTTCACGACAGAGAGAAGAAAAGATCTAAGTGAACTCAGAGTTCGGTTTACTGCCCTGGGACAGATGGCAGTAGCTTCAGTATTGAGCTTTTTTTTTTTTTTTTTTTTTTTTTTTTTTTTTTTTTTAGGTACAACTTCTTCCACACTAATTAGCCGCCTCCAAGAAATATGCTTTCTAAAGAACAGATGGCAGATCTGCACAGTTTAATTCTTGTGTCTGTCTTTTAATTACTTTCAGTTGCATTTAGAAGAAACAGCAAGAAGATGGCAGCAGAGCTCTGACTATGTTGTGGCAGCAGCGTGACCTTTATGTGACTGTGGTGTTCTTTTATTGTGAAGGACACAAATATCAGATGGGTTTTTTTTGTCTTTGAATGAATTCTGAGATGTTTGTTCATCTTCCAGCATCAGGGGACATGCAATCTGTTTGAAACATTCAGTCATGTTTGTTCTATTCTAATACTAAAGACACAAAGGAAAAAAAACGCTTTATTCTTCACGTCTGCAAATTTACATCTCAAATATTATCTATTACTAATTTGAGGGGGAAAAAACAAGTTAAAATAGATATTAGAGATTGGAGTCTAGTGTAGTAACAGCAGTCCTGAATTCCCAAAGGTATTTTCCTTTTGTAAACCAAAGTAAACATGTAATTATCTTTTATTTATTATTGGTAACGCTATCTTCTTTTACCATTTACTCAAGATAAATGACCAGAAATATACCAGTATAAAAATGTGTTCTGTCTTACAAATACCAAGTTCCAAAGTACAAGTTTCCTCCCATAAAAACTGCAAGAATGTACAAATGTTTAAAGTAAAATGCTGATGAATCTTACATCTCACATAGTTGTGATGTTAGCCATAACGCATGAACTCCTAACATTAGAATTTATGTGGAGTCATGATTCTGGTCACCTGATCCATCTAAGTCTAATATTCAGTCTCCTTTTAGCTCCGTTTTCATCTCAACCCATCCTGAAGAAGTCTGTTTGGGGATCTGGCCACTACGTGTTTGACTTTCTTTGCCAGATAGTCACCGGCTTTGCTTTTCCTTTGTTTTGTTCCTGGCGGCGCTCCAGTGCTTTTTTGTTGCTAGCGTATGCTAAACACAGTGTTGATGGAAGCTAACCGAAACAATGAGCTAAAAGAGGCTAAAATGTCTCATAGAGCTGAGATTAATTATAAAATCAGGTGACGAATCCAGTGCTTTGTCTCTTTGTTGTACATTGTGACATTATAGAGTAAAAATACTGAAGCTTCACCAACAGCAGGAGGATGAAACAGGACTGATGGGAGCTAAGACCAAAAGGCCTCGTGGAGCTGAGGAAAATTCTAGATTCTGGTCAGAGTTTTCTGCTACTTTGTGACTATGTGGTACATTTAGTCAATACGACAACAACAACAACAACAACAACAACAACAGCTTTAATGTTCCACCAACAACAGGAACAATAAACAGGGTTCATGGAAACAAACTTTAACCACCAAGCCAGTAAGCTAACAGAAGCTAATTATCATCTATTTTGTCACTTTTTTGGTATATATTAAAAAATAAATAAAATAAAAATTGTGCAGCTTTAATGTTCCACCAACACAGGAACAGTAGACAGGGTTGATGAAATCTTCAGTTATCTTCTTTGGTTAAAACCAAAACAATGAGCTAAAAGAAGCTAACAACCACTGGAGAGGTATGGGGGATATAAAATCAGGTATCAGGTCTGTGATACTTTATGAGTATGTGGTATAAAGGAAGACGAGTGCAGCTTTAATGTCCCACTGGCAGCAGGAGCAGTAAACTAACAGACAGTTTAACATCCAATATTTGCTTTACAAATCTGAGTTTTCACTTGAGCTAAATATATCTCAGTAAACAAATGCCCCTTGCTAAAGGAGATGCATCTGAATCAAAGTAAAAGTATAGAGTCGCCCCACACAGCTCTGGGGGAGAATGAAAGCCTTTAATGGTGGCGGTGGATTTGTCAGCCGAAGCAAGCGCCTCGGAAATGATCATTATCTCTGCTCATGGCTGCCACATGAAAGGCCCAGCGTTCTGGCAGGAGCACATTTGATAATCCCACCACTTATGGCTGTTTTCATATTTGCTGGCGGATATGTCTTCTCTGATAAGCCGTCACTGTGTACATCCTGATTCCGTGCGGCAATTAGGCAGGCTGATTAAGGTTCACAAAAGGTGCGGAGATCAGCTTCCTGCCGTTGAGTTTTACTGTCACTTCATCTGCCCATGTGCAGCATTTATTGCGTTTGTTTCCGTTCAAGGAGAAAGGAGCGTACGGGTTGGATGCTGCCACACAGATGTGCGCCTGTTGTTTGCTGTGATGGTAAAGTTGATCAAAGCAGGATTATCAAAGAAACGCGTGAGTTGCAGGAGGTGACTGATATTCTGCCTCGTCTTATTCATGTGGAGTCGTTACACGCAGTCTCTGGTCTCAGGACCTCTGTATCTGTCACCTGGCAACGAACTTGTTGCCTGGATACAATACACTGTTTCTTATTTCCATTGGATCAAACAGGACCAGAGTTGAAAGACTTGTATCTCTGGGTGGGTGGGTGGGTGGGGGGTGCTGCTGCATGATGTCAGAATTCAGAGACGGTGTCAACAAATATTGCAAATCAAAAAGCTGTGTATTTGTGTGTAGCATTATTTTCAGAGACACGACACCAGCGCAGCGTTTGCTCTTTGGTATCCGTCCACAATCATCCAGCTGTGTCATGAATGAACGCTTCACTGCCTTGTGTGGCATAAATTAGAAAATCAGAGGAACATGCTCAAAGACTTTCTCCTTCCTTTAGTGATGACACAAGCTGAAAGAAAATGGAATCTAAGTATATCGTGCACCGCTGCTGACCTATCAGAGCTAATCATGGAGTCACTGAGAGAGAGGCAAGAACGCCACGATTAGGCGACAGACAGACAGGTAGAGGCTGCAGTTGTCATTGTGGGTTTCTCTTACAGTAACGTATGTTTTCTGAGCTCCTGTAAGTGGCCAGAAGAACGGCAGTAAAGGTGAGTTAGATAACATCATCAGAGGACTTTGAGAAGAGGCAGTGACTCATCACTTTCACTGAAACAAAGGTGACCCAGTTGGGAGGAGAAAAGAGACGATGGATCATGTTCAGAAAGTATGTCAGCTCTGGAGATGATGTCACTTTAGAACGAAGACTCGGCTGTATGTTTATTCCTCTGAGGAACGTACATATAGTTGTACATGGCCTAAGCACAACTCAACAAACTCTTCTCCGTTAATCTGACGGCATCTGAGCATGTCGCCTTCATGTCTGTCACTCGTCTGTAAAAGTCACAACAATAATCTTATGAGGTCAGACACAGTAAAAAGTTTGTATCGCTTGTTGTATTTGACATGACACAAGTCTGAACTGCATGCTGTCACATTAATGGATAGTCATGCACCAATGATGTACTTCTTCCACATTTAATAGGTTTATTTTTAAAGTGCTTTTTAAAACACAGGGTTACAAAGCGCGTTCACATACCACAAAAAGATCAAAACACAATTTTGACAAAATATGGTACAAACATAATGTGATGCAATTTAAAATTAGTTCCAACAAACATGTATACATACAACACAGAGTATCAGCACAGGGAACAGCACAGGAAAGGAGAATAGAGAGAGGACAGGAAAGACATAACAACACGCAACGACACCTTAAAGGAAGGCTCGCCTATAAAAGTGGGTTTTTAGCAGTTTTTGAGTCAGCAGATCTAATTTCAGGAGGCAGATTGTTCCAGAGCTTCGGAGCAACAACCTCAAAAGCACGGTCACCTCTAGATTTAAAAAGGGAGCGAGGAACAACCAAGAGGCCTTGATCGATGCATCGGAGAGGTCGGCTGGCAGAGTAAGGATCTAATAATCCACATATATATATATATGGGGGCTGGGCCATGAAGGGCCTTATAAGTAGCACCAATATTGATCTGAAAACATCACAGAGAGCAAAGTTTTTGTTCACTTTGTCTGGAGTTTCACATCTATTGCAAACTAAAATACCCGTAAAAATGAAACTGTAGTGAAGACAGAACAGGCTGTATTAACTAGATCCATCCATCCATCATCTATACACCGCTTAATCCTCACTATGGGGGGC
>NW_007577857.1:863216-869902 GCF_000690725.1 Stegastes partitus | reverse complement strand
TACATCACTTGATGTGATGTCCACTCTCACATGAATGACAAATATCTCACATGTACCATGACTCACATATGGTATGGCTAAAATGAGCCGTGAAGAACATTAATGTAAAAGTGACCCATGTCTGAATGATCGAATGCTGTCGTTTAAACAGATTAATGAAGCAGCAATGTCCCACAAACTATGCCTGAAAAGATTTTCATTTCACATTCGTTGCAGTGTTGGATCAAGTCCTTGCTGTTGGTGCCTATGCTGTAAGTAATAATGGAGGCAGAAAGCAATTTGTGCCGCTCAGTGATCCAAAGTGTGCAGTGATATAAGACCAGAGTATTGTTGGTTCAGAGGTGAGCATGTGCAACGACACAGGAAGTTGGAAAAGTGAGCCTGAGAAACACATGTCTGTATTCACAGAGTGATATTACATTAAAACCTCCTAAAGAGACGTGACTCTTGACTGGTCATTAAACAATACACACAGGTCTGAAGCTAAGACTTAAACTAGTTGTGCACCAATGACTGAAAGACCTGACCCAGTGGAGCCGAACTGGAGCTGAAACCTAAACGTGCAGCAGTTGGATAACCAGACTAACACGATGCGTAGATTGCTACCACAGTCAGAGACAGAAACAGGCTTTTTTTAAAATTTTTTTTATTAGATTACATTTGAAAACCAACTCCAGACCTGGTAGAAACCCAACAGCTTTGGGTAGCAGAACTCAAGTTCACAGTGACTGTGTCAGCCTACTTTTAATCACAGGTATTTAGGTTTGGCTCAGATGAAAGCTTGATGGCCCTTCTGCTTCTAAAGAACTCGGTCATCAAGGTTTTCTCTGCTGGTTGGAGATAAAGGTTCATGGCCACCATTTTCCAGGTCAAATCTCACAGCTGCTCTATGCAAAGGGGGCTGCTGGTTCTCACTGTACATACAAGACAAATGAAATGCTATTTTAAAAACATTTGCACTTTGCATTGCAGTGGTGCAGCAGCCCAAATGATGTGACAATCTTGTCAAACGAAGCATGAAATTGATCAAAGGCTGACAAGAAATCCTCACAATCAGTTCAAGTAAAGTGCCGTCCTTTCAAACCAAGCGTGAAATTGATCACAGTGGCCAGAAATAGGAAGAAGAGGGAAATAATAATGTAAAATGGATGACTTCTCTTTTTACATTAACAACACTTATTACATGAGTGGAAATAATGAAAGAACCGGCAAAAGAAACACGTGTGTCGTCCATTTCAGGTTTTCATTGATAGCTAGCGATGTATTTCTATTTATAGTAAAAATAAGCTTATTTTAATAATGGGTCAAATGACCGTGTAATGTGAGAGGAGACAATAGAAGAAAAACCCCCAAGAAAGAATTAGCGTCCGACTCTACAGTTCCCCATCGCTGTACCAAGCGTTTCAGCCTGTCTCAGCTTGTTGTTTCAGCGCTACTGCTGTGGTTCACTCTCACAGCTCTCATCAGCCTTGTTTCTACATGCAGGCAACTGTTCTTAGAAAAAAAAATAGATAACTACCTGCACAGCACTAAAATTACCATAACAGGTATTTGTCTGAAGCGCAGTAAAGACCAAAACAGAGCTATAAACGGTATACTACCATAGACTGTATAAAAGATGGACGTAGCTACCGTGACGTCACCCGTTGGTTTTTGCACTGAGAATATGAAGCCAGGGTTTTGCTACTTCCCGGTTGACATCTTGGATTTTTGGAGCCAGTGACGCAAAAATCGTCAGAGGGGGGCGGAGCCATAGGAGCAGTGATTGGTCAGACGGATTGAGAGGCGGGCCCTCTCTGCCCCGCCCACATTTACCGCCTTCTGCTCGCTTCGTCTGTATGGTTGCTGCCGACTGTCAATCCAGCCAGCCACGCCCCTTGCCCCGCAAAATGTTGACGATTTTTTAAAAGTTCAGTATTGATTTATTTTCAGATTGGCCACCTGATCTCTGGATTTGACCATGAAAACTAATAAGAAATAAATCCTGAGCTGTAGGAATGCAGTATTTCGTGATCTGTGATCACTTCTTTTCCAATTCCAGTCTATGGGAGCCAGGGCTTTGTGGAGCCAGCAGCTAGTGGACGTAGTGATATTGCAGGTTTTTGACACTTTCGGGTTGGCTTCATTTTTTAGTTGCTACGTCCAGCTTTTATACTGTCTATGTGTACTACCGACAATAGCTGTGTGTTTATATAATAGTGACACAAATCATCTATACTCCGCTTAATCCTCACTAGGGTCATGGGGGGCTGGAGTCTATCCCAGCTGACTCAGGGTGAAGGCAGGTTCACCTGGACAGGTAACCAGTCTATCACAGGGCTACACTTAGAGACAGACAACCAAGCACACTCACATTCACACCTACGGACAATTTAGAATCACCAATTAACCTCAACATGTTTCTGGACTGTGTGGGAGGAAGCCGGAGAACCTGGAGAGAACCCACGCTGCACGGAGAGAACATGGAGACTCCACACAGAAAGATCCCGGGTGTCCTCACTGGAACGCAAACCGACGACCTTCTAGCTGTGAGGCAACCATTCAAACCACTGCGCCACCTTGGAGCCCAACAACAGTTCATGCAGGTTTAAATTAAAGTATTTGTTCTCATGCTCCTTCAGGATCTCTTTGTTGACTTGCTTCTCAGATCGTGTTTCTGGTTGCATTGGTGAAGTTGATGGTGGAGTTCGTCCCTACGGGTTTTGCCCTTACACCTTGTTTGTAACATTTCAACAACGTTTCTTATAACTGCTATCAATGCTACTTTAAGATCACTTTGAACACAAAAAGTCTGACCTGTACTTGATCTGTATTAGTCAGTGGATAAGGGAATGGGTTTGGGCTCATGTTGATCAAGCTGAACACAGTGTTTGTGTGTCTGTGTTCATATAAGCAGCAACCAGGAAAACAGAGCAAAAAGGACATTTTCAAATCGTGATTATGCTGCCGTGTTCGGCTTTAGCCTGAGAATATTACTGTGAGTGGGTACAAAGCCACTTTGTCCAATTGTAGCTCCAATGCCACTGGTTTCCTTTCATACAGGCCTTGATGAACTATAATTGGCATCTTCTGAAGCATTCGCTTTTCAGTGACGTTCCTCGTGGCTTGACGTGGGTGGCCTTTTTTAGTTGCAGTTCAGCAGCCAACTATGCCAGCTCTGTTTCCTTACAAAGCTTCAAGCACGCATGACGTCATTCCAATCAAAGGCTCACACTCAGTATTCAGACACACGGTGGGTCAATACCTCTGCTGTGACGTGGGACGGCCTTAACTGGAGTTTTATAGGAAATAAATGTCTTATATGTTCTGCTGGTTTGCATGAGTTGGTGGTTTTTGGTAGATGTAGTTTAGACGGCGGCAATGCGGGACAGCCAAGGTTAGAAGTTCAATTCCTGCTGCTGCTCCCAACTTACTGACTTCAAAGAAGCTTCAAATGAGAAAATTTGCGTTCAAGGTAAAATATAAATTGTCTGCATTCATGTCACCTTTACATTTAGGAAGACAGTTGCAGAAAAAAGTGCATGGCTTCTTCATATGACCACTAACATTTACATTCAGTGAGTTCTCTGAATGTTCATTTTTTATTTTCAGCCTGAATCAGATCACAGCTCCAATTATTTTTTGACTGACTTCTTTATTAAGTTTTCTTGATTGCGCTGTAAACAGAAAAAAAGCATCTCTGCTACCTTTCTAAGAATTTTGCTGTGAAAACTGTGTCAGCAAATCAACCATGACTGAAGACATAGGGAACCTTAACTTCAATGAGCCCTACACATGAAGCAGCAAACATGCAAACTCATTGGATTTGAGGGCAGAAATAAGTAATTTATTGCTGAATAACTGCCAGTTTTCAGGTGGAGTTCTGATGGGCGCATGTATCAGGTGACAGTGAAGCTCCTCAGTGTCTGTCTAGTCTCTGGTCTCGGCCGTCTCCTCAGCTGCCTGAGTCCAGTGTCTGTGTGAGGGAGGTGGACCAGACATGGCCACCATCGCTGCTGTCAGTCTGCACAGCAGCAGAGAGAGGAGTCGGTCGCTGAGGCAGCAAGAAGCCTCGTTTTTCTGTGTCAAGGTCCCACTGACTCTCACACAATGCTTCTGTGTTGGGATTCTATTTAATGTTTTACAACAAATTTTCACTTTGATGAATTAAACATTTTAAACGGTTCCTCGATCATCTGTCCAGTTTGGTTGAATGTTATTTGTAGTTTGCTTCCTTCAAGTGGGATTGTGTTGATCTTGTTTAAGAGAGTCCACTTGAACAACCCACTGATGTATTCACAAACAGCTGCTTTGGAACTGGAAAATGATGGTCAAGTGTCAGAAACTGCAGTTCCTCGAATGGCCACTCGAGGCTCCCTCTGAAAGTGAGTTTGTCCCGGTAGACTCCCATATTAAAATGTTAAACTTTACAGCATAAAAAAAGACGTGTGCAACCTGTACAAAAAAACAGTTTTGTTCTCCATAGCTAATTCTCCCATTTTTGACAAGTATATGAGAGATAAATCTCTTTACATAACCGGCCTGTTTTAATTGTATTAAAAGTTAAGAATGTGGCCACCTTTAGTGACAAGTAGATACTACCACAGGTCCCCTTAGGTCCTCCCATGCTCTATCTCTTTACTCATTACTGGATTAGCCAGAACTTAGGAGAAGGCAGAGACTGCCAAGTTTACCTGAGCCATGTATTAAAAGTCATTTGAACTCAGTAGCCAGTCTGTGAAAATTGCTCCATCTACTGCAAAAAATGAACAGGAGTTATGTTTGAAAAACCCTTTGGATTCTCTTTATGCTCTGTTCTCGTTGTTTATTCATAGCAACTGGACTTGCTTGAGTTCCTTGAAGACGTTCCACCTCTCATCCAAGAGGCTTCATCAGTTCTGTCAACGTCTCCTTCAGGATATCAGTATCTGGAACTCCCAACCAGTCAGTCAGAGCTGATGAAGCCTCTTGGATGAAAGGTGGAACGTCTTCAAGGAACTCAAGCAGGTCCAGCTGCTACGATTAAACTACCAGAACAACCATGACCTGGATGACTGAGAATCTTCACAGACCTCTTTATGCTGTGGAAAATGTGCATGGATTCATGAGACTGTCTGCATGAGCACAAACACCACCTGTTGTTGGTTGGCTGGCTGGAATCGTGTTGTGAGGATTGGTCTGAGCTTCTTTGTTTCTCAGAGTTAGGGATGCTCATAAAAACAGGATTTAGTTTTTTTTCTTTTTCGCACACACAGAACAGACAGCCAGGAAGTATTCACTGAATTAAACAACATGTGTAATGGATTAAAAATAGCTGATCTTTAATGATTAAAAAATGTCATGTGGATATATTTCACTGAAGAAGTCACTTGTATGAGAAGTTTTAGTGAAGCTTCTAGAATTTCATGTGAACACGTTCTGTTTAAATTGTCCATGTAGAGATGTTGGTTAGATATTTCTTTTTTGTAAATGCACCTGTTGCACATCGGCCACACTGGCTGTATCAAGAGTTGTCTTTATTTAAATATTCATACTGTGTGTGTGTGTGCTAAGGTGTTGGGGATTGTGTGTAAATGACTAAAAATGTGTGAGCGAGCTTCTCACAGTCGTCTGAAGACCATTCATTAGTGGCCATTATCATCACGGTAACACATATACGTACTCTTCTGTGTGAGAGACGAAGCTCGCGGACTCGACGGCGCAGGACAGACATGTCAGCAAATGAAAAAGGCTTGTCAAGTGCACGGAGTGACAGATTGCCCCGAGAACACCATTAACTGCCAAATTCAGAGCTGAATGAGGGATCATTTGCATACAAATAGTGCGCCTATATGAATCAATGATGGATGAGCACGCCAATATAGACTCCATCACTGTTTCCACTTCTTTCTGTCTGAAGGACACAGCCTCAAGGGAGTCACAAGACAGGAGGAGTTAATGTGTTTCTGTGGTATATGTTATTATTTTACTGTGACATATTTAACCAGTTTTTGATTTTCATTTTTGCTTTATTGAAGCAGCTGAGAATCAAAGAAAAATAACTTTCTCTGTCCAAAATGTTTGTTGTTGGGTTGCTCAGGAAGGATGGAGCAGAGATATCAAGTCTGATGAAGATGTTCCAGAGAATCACGCGAGTTAAACCTGCATTTAATAAAACATTTGGTCTACGACTGTGACTGCAACTCAAGTAATCTGATTGGCTATTGATCAAATGTAGAAAATAGTTTGTTCAAAAGAAGAAGAAAAAAACAACAACTCTGAAATCACATTAGATTAGATGATCCAGCTTTGGTTTTGATGTGGATCAAACCTACAGAATGTGTTGTTCAAAATGTTCTAGTAGGTTTGGGACACCTGTGATACAAAAATAACAGATTGGTCCTGACCCCAGTAAAAGGCTGAATTCAATCTGGATTTCAGGAGCAAAATGTAATAAATCCTTAAAATTGGTAAAAAAAAATACAACTTTGTCATGTAGTACATGTACATTTATTTAGATTTTGCACTTGATGAGATTAACTTTACAGTGATAACGTAGACATCAGGCTGCCTAATAAGTCTTTCAGTACACTAACGTAAAAACAACATGGATGGAGTCATCCAATTGGATGTCCCCCAAGTAATCTCCCTAACAGCCGTTACTATCAATCAGAATAAGAAAATCTGAATTCATGTTAACAATATTAATACTGGGGCTGCAAGGTGGA
>NW_007577857.1:851458-862029 GCF_000690725.1 Stegastes partitus | reverse complement strand
TATTTAGCTCTTCCATTAGTTGATATGATAATACTTGCAGATTGTCTGCAATCTGGCAATATCAAAACCTTGATTACTGTATGACTTATAAATGTGAAAATAAAAGCACTAGCAGCAGATATTTGAATATCTATGTGATGATATGTTAATGTCATGCCTGTAAATCACACCACTGTAAAAACTGCTGCCACCGGCCACTGCCATGCAGCTCTGAGACAAAGCAGTACCATCTCTACGACACCTGGGTTAACGACTGGGACGATCCCACCATGTTTGTAGTGTTTGACAGCTACCAGTGCGACCCATGCTACCTCATCAAGTACAAAGACCTGCCCACAGAGATTGATATTTAACAAGATAAAGCACAAGTGCCATTCACAGGGTAGCAACCCGTTCATTGTTCAGACAGAAATAACACATACATATGAATGAATGAATGAATGATATGATTTAAACATAAAGCATCAGGGCTGACTGCAGAATATGTAATAATTCTTTGTGGGTTTGTCACAACCAGCTTTGCTACTATTTGTAATAATTTTGTTATTTTTTAAAATATATATTTTTTTAAACAAGAAAAGATCGATCAGTGCAGAGATTTTCACTCTAATGTGGCAACACTAGGATCTTAATTCCAACCACATGCTAAAGCCCAGCCTCATTAATTTAGTCGTTTCAGCTGAACATCCATCCTGGTTGGGATGAACAGAGCTAAGCTGCTGAGTTGACTCAGAGAAATGTTTTGTTTTGATCACTGGTGTAAAAGACGTTCTGGCTCATGGTGAGCTACAGTGGTCTGACAATACAGGAGACATTCATGCCAGAGAAGGCAAGAATGAAACTGCTGAGCCACAGTCTTTTAGCCTGTTGACTGTTTTTCCAACTGAATTATTTTGAAACAACAACTGAAGTAGCCTCTTATGCCATGAGATGATGTGATTTATTGCCTTCCCGTTCAGCTCCCTCTTCACCACAACAGTTCGGTACAACACCCTCATTACCACTGATGCTGCACCAGTACGTCTGTCCATCCCATGCTCCATTTTCCGGAGATTTTCCTTATTCACTTGGCGACAAAGGAGTTTAAGTATCTCTGAGTAAATGTAAGCGTCCCCTCAATAAATTCTGAGCACTTTTCAAGCATCAGGTGAGAAGAAAGTGTGAACAGAGACTCAGGAGAGAGAGGATATCAGATAGGAAACCTTGTCCACCGCGTCTGAAGTCTTCACAGTGAAGGACAACAAAGACACCACATGGCGTCTCCGCCTCTGTTTCGTACATAGAGGTTCCATTATGCTGATTGAGAGTACAGCTTGAGCGGGTATGTCATGATTCAATGACAATCAAATGGAGGGAAAATGAAAGACGCTGGAGTGCCTGTCTTAATCTTGACCATCAACCCTCTGCCCTGAGTTTGAAACAGGATCTTCACATGAAGCCACAGCATTGCAATTTGGTTTTCCAGTGAATTAGGATGAGCTAAACTACTGACTATGGTAGTCTGTATGAGTATTTAACCTTATTTTTTAGCTTAATGTCTTCAATCTTTTCACTCTGAGCATGAAACCTTTCTTGTCCAGAGGAACCAATAGTTACATGTGAAAGCTGTCAGAAGTAGGACGACAGCCCTTTAAACAACCCAGCTATTGGTGGTGTATCTGGATATGACACACATTTGTAACATGAACACTGTTATTATCAAATGGGATACTGCAACCTGTTTTTTTTGCACTGCACTTTAGTGAATAGTGTTTGGGCTAATAACATGTGTTTATGGAAACTACAGTATGATTAAGGTAAGATCAGGATTACACATCCATCCACCTGCTCAACCTCCACACCATCAACTGTCTGACATACTGACAGAGCTCTACCTGTATTAGCACCAAACGATCGCAGTTGACTGATGAATTATGCAGCCCAGTCTCTCAAAAATGACGTTCCGATACAACTTGTGATGAATCAGAAAATGCCTCTAATTAACATCTCTGAACTATTTATTTTTTTGCTTTCCGATTGTCACTCTTTCAGCCAACAAATCATATATTTGAAAAGATGGGACTTGTCACCCTGGTGATCGACAAAATGAAGGGGAAGCTTCAAACATGTTGTGAAAGTGTCGTATTTTAAGCTAAAATCAAAAACAGTGATATTTTTCTGAGCCTAACCAACTGGTTTGTGTCACGAAACCTGAAAACAGTGAAAACTGAAGCATACAATAAGTGACAAACTTATTGGTCCAACATGGGACACCAAACCTGTTCTCCTGGGTGACGTCCTATTGCTGATTAAAGCCTTGTCCACACGTAGCAGGGTTTTTGTTTTAACCGAATATCCTCCCCTCTCCATCTAGACAAAAACATATGTACATTTTTAGAAAAGATTTCATCCTCCCCTAACCGCATTAGTGCGTTGTTCAGCACATTCATATTCTACGTGAGGATGTAATAACTCTGATGACAGGAGTGACGACCAGGACATACGGAAGTTGTCGCTCCATTCCTCCAGGAGCACGATTTCCGTCTCAAAGTTCTCCCACCAGCTGTTTTGACCCAAAACCGGCGTCGGTGTCTTTGACGAAGAACCTGCCTCGGACGTGGAATGGCAAGGTGGAGGAAAATAACCGTCCTTAACGTTGTCCTTCGTCTGTGTTCTTGTACGTGGAGCGGTATCTGGACCTGGACCAGAGACAACACAGTTCTGAGGGCGTCCACGATGTTTCCAGATCACAGGACAGAACACAGGTCACATATGTGATGTAAGGAACATATTGTGTCGCCTCCAGTGACGTTTCAAAACCTAAAACCCGGTTATTGACGTCCACATGCAGACGGATAAACAGAGGATTCACAGATCTACACTTTGGTCGGAGGTTTTTGAAAGAATCTTTTTTTTTTTTTTTAGATTTATTTTTGGCCTTTTCCAGCTTTATTGACAACGACAGTGAAACGTGGGGAATGACATGCAGCAAATGAGCGGAATCGAACCTGGGCTGCTGCGTCGGGGACTGTAGCCCCTGTACATGGGTCATCTGCCCTATCCGCTGAGCTATCCAGGCGCCCGAAAGAATCGTTTTTAATGCTGTACATCTGTGTTTTCATGTGGATGACAGGCCACATCGTAGAAAGATATCTTCGTTTTGTGAGATACCCTGCTGCATGTGGACGAGGCCTTATACCTCCTACATCCTTCTGCAGACTTTCTGGCTCCTTCAAACTGGAATCCTTTCCTTCTACATCTCAGCTGTACTCTTTCATGATAAAATTACATTACAAAATACATTTGGTTTGGTAAGAAATTAGTTTGCTTTTAAAATGAAAATGAGAATACAATTAAGTTGTAAAGTAAAAGTATGTTTTTCTGAGACAAGGTAGGAATTGTAGGGTACAGAATTGTTCAATATGGACGTAATTTCTACTGATCCAAGGATGTTTTTCCTAAATCACCAAGATCCAAACAACTCTTAGGTCATAAGTCATGACAGATTCTCAAAATGAAATAGGTTTTATCTTAGGTGACAGTTAACCTATAATGTAGGAATTAAGACCTTTGAAAATGTACCATCAGTGGACAAGACACGTCACATTATGTTGATGTTGAGATCCATGAATGGAAGTTTCCCCAGAAGCTTATTAAGTTTTTTTTTTTTTACATTCATAAAGACAGTGCCTCGATGCATCATGTCTAGAAGTTTAACTTTCACAGACAGTCCAGTAGTCTCCATCTAAACGAGCTGCTCCCTATTAATTCCAATGAACGAGGGGAGGACATCCAGTACATCTCCATGTTCAACACAGTTAAGGAATAATTTTTCATATGAATTGCACCTAATCTGCGCGACTCCTCTGTTTAACATTAATTGGCTCATTAAATCAGTGCCAGCAGGCTGACGCCAGTGTGAGATTAATAAGCTCCATCTCTGATGTGGAGAAATCCTCACAGTCTTAGCGGAGCTGCAGTTTGTGCGCTGAGGAGGGTCGTGAGACAGATGAGGAATGAAGGTAAGAACGCCTCTAAATTAAACAAACTTTTCAGCACACTCATCTTCAATTAATCTGAAGTAGAGCCACTGAAATCGTGAGGTCAGAGAAATATTGTTCTTCTCCTCCAATGAATCACTGGTCTGTGCTAAAAATAGCCTGTAGAGCAAGCACATCAGTCTGCAAGAAAGCCAGATTAGCGGCTATATTAGTCACTGGGTCTCCACTACAGTCACACAAGTGCCACCGATTGCTTTTGTTTCCTCCCACGGAAAATTACTAAAAGCCCATAACAGTGAGTGGGAACACTGTATAACTTTACAAGCTGCACAGCACAAGCTAGAGGTTGAGAGCAAGCAAGGCTCCACAATCTGAGTTAAACTGACACTCTCTCTGTGCAGCGGATAAAATACTAATATTATGACAGTCATCTCCATAAATCTGAAGAAATTTTTACATATCCACATTACTGTGTTAAAGAGCCACTCCAGTCATTTTCCAAAATGACTGGAGTTCATTCATCATGAGCAGTATGTGGATCCTACGAGGGAATAAGCTGAACAATATCACTCAGGTTATCTTGGACTGAGTTTGAGGGATGAAATCTTTAAAGAATAACTTTGTTACAAGTCAGTGTGAAAATTGACAGATCTGGACATTTACAGCCAGAGTTCTGTTGTGATTAATAATGCACTTCAGGGTAAAAAAAAAAGAAGCTCTAAGTCAAAGCAGCACTGAGCAAACTGCTCTCAGGCATTAAATACCGTCGTTTCCTCAAAGCCGCTAGCGTGTGAAATATGCGTAACATGTCCTTTGGCATCGGTGCCAACCACATCGATGGTCAACGCTCATAGAAGTTTACTGTTTAAAAAAGGCTCTTAAGAGGATTACGACATTTTCAGTCTCTATTTGATTAAGGCCTTGTCCACATGTAGCAGGGTTTTTGTTAAACCGAATATCCTCCCTCCTCCGTCGAGAAAAAAACTAACATACACACCACCTGGTTTTTAGAAAAGAATTCATCCACCCCTAACCGCATTAGTGCGTTGTTCAGCACATTCATATTCTATGTGAGGATGTAAGAACTCTGACGACAGGAGCAACGACCAGGACGTATGGAAGTTGTCACTCCATTCCTCCAGGACACGATTTCCATCTCAAAGTTCTCCCACCAGCTGGCAGTGCGTCCCGGTTTGACCCAAAACTGGTGTCGGTGTCTTTGACAGAGAACCTGCCTCGGACGTGGAATGGCGAGGTGGAGGAAAATAACCGTCCTTAACGTCGTCCTTCTCCTGTGTTCTTGTACGTGGAGCGGTATCTGGACCTGGACCAGAGACAACACAGTTCTGAGGGCGTCCATGATGTTTCTGAATGTAAACACAGGTCACATATGTGATGTAAAGAACATATTTTGTTGCAGGCAGTGATGTTTGGAAACCTAAAACCCGGTTACTGACGTCCACATGCAGACGGATAAATGGAGGATTCACAGATCTTCACTTTGGTCGAAGGTTTTTGAAAGAATCATTTTTAATGCTGTAAATCTGTGTTTCTGTGTGGATGACAGGACACATCGTAGAAAACATATTTTCGTTTTGACCTCCTACGTGTGGACGAGGCCTGAGTTTAGGCACCAGAACTACTTGGTCAAGTGTCATGGAGCAGACTCAGAACAAAGACAAAGACACAGCAACAGAATTCAGCAAAATAGAATTTACAAAATATACAGGATGCGAAAACTGGGTCAACAGACGTTGGATAGATATGAAACTGATGGAGTGTCCTTTTAAATTGTAACATGACACAAAATCAAAATCAAGAGGTGTTTTTTGGGGGAAAGAAAAATTAGAACCTTCTGGTGATTCCTTATAAAGGCTAAAACCAACATATGACAGCATCAGTAGCTGCTTTTGTCCCTTCGGTGGCAACAGCTGGCGCTGCCTGGTATCAGTGATCAAAGGAGAATGCATCGTGTTTGGTCAGACATAAAGCGTTAGCATGCAGTTAGGGTGATATCATACTGCTAGAACTGTCACATTATTACTCTTGTGCTCATAACATTTGATTACATTAGTATATTTCCATTATTCAGACGCTTTGCAGCGAAGAGCTCACTTAGTGACACGCTGCAACAAAACATGACGATAACACATGCAATGATAACGCTGGATGGACATCATCTCCATCTGTACTTTAGAATGAAGCACAATCATGTTTCGACCGATGAGAATGTGCAAATAATCTTAACCCAAAGTCAATGAAAATACGGCTCTTTGGTCTCACACGGTGCTTTTAAAATATTCTTTGTGTGGTAGTTTGCACTGCATGCTTAACAGTCTGCTTTTCATCCACATATTCATAATGAATAAATCACCATCAAAATACTCATCCTGAGGCAAGCAGGGAAAGTTTGGAAATGAGAATGTTTAAGCGGCAGTTCTGCATGACAAAAACAAGAATATTTAACGTTTCCATTCCAACAACTTGAAAACTCAGCAAAACTGAGCATTTTACTGCAAATCATAACATGATGCTTTTGACAATCTGACACCATTGATAACAAAATGATGACTGGGATGAGTTGAATATGACGGATCACCTTTGTTTGATACATTCAGTCCTCTCCCTGACATTTTTTAAGTGTTTACATACATCATTTACAGTTTTATAAACTGGTGAAATTAACATAGAATATATTTCACAATTTGCAGCGACATTAGGTTAATAAAAAAAGGATGCGGGCTGGACCAATCTGTGGACCATTTTTGTTTCTTTGTTACATGATTTAGCTGCAGGTTTAAATCTAAGACGTTTGACCTTTATGTGGTCTAACATTTGGACATTTTATTATCTATAAAGCTCAAAGATAGCAAATTCTAATTTAAAAACACTTAAAGAAGGAGTTAAACTGAATTCTGGCAGATGTATGAGATCATTCCTGACATTTTTTAAATTTAAATTTGATTATATTTTTTTGGATTTTCTATTGTTTGTTGTTGTCTGCATTATAAACACTGGAAATTACAGACTCGATAATCCGACACTAAATGTAAAACCTTTTAACAAGGCTGTCGGATTGTCAAGATGGAGGTCGAGACACAAGGAGGGCTTGATGCTTGAACAACCACTTCCACCCCGGGGGAGCGCTCCTATGGGGTGGAAGTGGACGGAATGCACAGGCAGTATTTGGCTGCTGATGTCAGTTTAGTTAGCAGGTTACAGTTCTGTTTCCACCATCGGTGGTGGCAGCCGCAAGGGAGAATACCACCACAACCATGGTGGTTACACTGTAAATGTGCTCGCCCCGGTTGGACAACTACTTAAAAAAAAAAACAACAACTTTAAAATCGCAAGATACGCTCCACCGTTACCATCCATGTTTACTTCTGTAAACACTGAGCTCGCTGTGACGTCGTCATGTCCTCTTCTGCACATGCGGGACACTTTTGGGTCGTATGAAGTTCACACAGCAGATCACATACAAGTCGTGTTTAACTGGAAATGTGAACGAACTCACAAACAAATCGGATTTCACAAAAAAATCAGAATTGAGCGTTAAGTCCTGCAGTGTGAATGTATCCTTAGTTTAGGAGTTACTCACATCTTGTGTTTTCGGTAATGTGTTTGGAGGCACTCGTTTGTGTAGTTTCTTTTGTTAGTTGTGGGCGTTGCTATTGGATTTAAGTTTGGCTAAAGCGTTCAGTTGTTTTGTTTTTATTTAGCTAGCTTTCATCACTCTACTAGCCTTAGTTCGGTTTTACTTGGTTTACTGATTTCAGCAACATCCACCAGCCCTGATTTCTTTGTGGTATCACTGATTTTTTGTGTTAATTATGTCAATAAATTGCTTTCCCTCCATCAATAACTGTTTTTTGTTGCATCCAGCTGACCCTAGAGGCTGGATTGTAACACAACTCCTGCAGTTTCTCTCAAACACTTGAAAGAACAGTGTGAGGGAGGGTTTTAAGTTGGTTGCATCTGCAGCCTCATTGCTATAAGTCACTAAACCCTACACATCACCTTTCAAATGATGTACAGAAAACCAAAAAACCCAGTTTTAGTGTAGATTTCCCTCTGACTGATAAAGCATAGACGTGGGTAGCTGTAAAAGGAAAGTAAACTGATCCTGTCTAAATGTGCAGTGAAGTCACAGAACTACTCAATGATCTGCACTTCCAGGTGTCATTCACCAACAAAATCAACAACAAAACGACTCGTGGAGACGACACGGCTGCGTCGTGTCGAGCTGCGGGTCTGAACCGCTGGTGAGCAGCTGCTGGCACTGCTGCGCTGCGATTGGACGTGCCTCCTTAAACCTGCTTCAGTAATGGAGCCCCTTTAGTCTCGAGAAGCCGAGTGGAAAATCCAAAGTGACTGGAATTATGTAAAGTAACACACTACTGGCTTTTTATAGAAAAGCACCGCCTCCCGTCGGCATGGAAACCGGCCGCCAAAATTGCCCCCCCCCCATTCCTGCTGATGTGAATTGAGGCGTTTGTCCCTTTACTGTCTCGCATGTGCGGTTCTGGATAATCGAGGTGGTGACAGAGAGGTGAGGGGAGTCCAACAGGCTAATAAACACACACACATCCTGTTAATAGCAGCTTCTCCTTTATCCTCTCTATCAGCAGCAGTGAGCGCTCTGGCCCTGACACTCTGCCTTCATGCTGCTTTAGCATTCGGCCTGCTTGTCCGATGGAATCAGCTGCTTGGGATGTCACTTTATCTACATCTGTGTGACATGTTTTATTCCACTTCTGCAAACAGCACACAAACATGGAGCATCCTAAATCATATTTTTTGTCACAACATGTGTCATCACAGGTCTGATTTTTTTTTTTTCTCACCAGCATGAACCTTAAAAAAAAAAAGGAGCCAACGTCTGTTTTTGTGTGTCGATCTGGGCCACTGGGATGCGGGAAATCCTCATGTTGAAGCATGTGACCTACATGCAACTTTTATTTTTAACGCTCGCATTCCACGGCGTTGCCATGACAATAAGTAAATCTTCATTCACCTGAGACAGCTGTAGTAATTTAGCTCCGTGGAGGAGGAGGACGAGCAGCGGTGGGATGAAAGGCAAACAGGGATTTGATTGGTATTTGGGGAGACTCATCAGTTAAACATGAGCTGGAACGTGATGGAGACGTGGAGGAGAAGCTGAGTGACAGGAGCAGATGTGACGTTTGTATTGCTGTCGTTAGCTTTTACTGCACTGTTGTCAGGTTGTACTGCTACCAGAACGGTGACGGTGTGATAGCATAGTCTTATTCACACGTGTTCTGCCTTCCACTGCATATGTCTGAGTTCATCTAAAAGTAGACAAAAACATCCAAACACACACAAACAGGTGACAAGGATATTTGAGACTCACATGCAGAAAACAATGTCATACCAACAGCTTAGTCAAAACCCTCCCTGTCTGTTTAAGGCCCTCCACCTGCAGCCCTGCAGACATCACTGCTGCTGCTACTCATTACTTGATAGCTGTACACTGATACACCACACAGTCTATTTATTTACACTGACAAGATCATTTGCAAGCCTGGAAAGCTTCAGGGTGCCATTCAAGATGTAAAACAACAACAACAACAGTGTGTCCTGAATGTGTGTGTGAAATGGCTCATCTCCAGGGTAATGACAACAAGGATTTCTTAAAAGATTCAATCTAGTTTTTAAAAACAACAACAACAACTACACTATACACTGTTCCCCAGTAACGAGGGACACATGTGCAGTATCAAGTAGAAAAACACCAGTAGTGAGGCTATAGTCTTGTAAACAAGAAAATCGCTTCATGCTGGTGAGGATCTGGGAAGAAAGGTAGGATTTTAAATGGTGTTGTTATATGTTAAGTTAAAAAATAAATAAATAAAATAAAGAAGAAAACTATTTGTAAAAATAAGACTCTTGGTGCCCAGAGAAAAATATTTATAATAGTTTGTAATTTTTCCACCATACAAGTTGATTAGTCGTCCATGTTCCTGCATGTAAAGCTCTTTTCAGACATGAAATACTAACGGTGCTGCCTCTTAAGTCGATTCAAGTGAAAGCATTCTATCATGCAGACAAGGATCACCTTTATGTTAATATTCTTTGCAGCTTCATTCAGACATACTCAGCACAGGGATGGAGAGAGTCACAGCACCATGTTGGTTATACACGAGTTGACAGTATGTCAAGCAACATGATTATACACGAATAATCAAAAGACTGAATCTGTAAGAAATGATTTAACTGCAGCTGATAAGCTGTGACTCAGTTCATCGATCTGAGGTGAAGAAAAGTACGCAGTGAGACCTGCTGTTAGACCTCCACTGATGCTGTCCCATGTCAGGATAATTAATCATTTTAAGTAATTAATAAACTGTTAGTGCTGTTGTTCTATGTGCATAAATGTGTGCAGGTTTCTCTTTCTGGACTTGATAACATGGATCTCACTTCTGTCTGATGCTGCAGGTATTCAATCAACTCAGAGGAAAGACTTCTAGAAACAGCTGGAAGCAACAAACTAGACTTGAACTGCTGTTAATGTCAAAAACCACATTACATTTGTTATTGTTGAGTTTTATTAGTGTAAGCTCTTAGTTT